>NC_050595.1:20707500-21007500 GCF_013368585.1 Megalops cyprinoides
CTGACAGAATAATAGCAGTTGGGGACAGGGAGAGAGTCCTGCAGTATAAGCCCACAAACACAGGAAACCGGCCAGCCGCCTGCTCAAGTTGTTAAAAAACACACAGACACACACACAAACACGCACATGCACACGCGCACACACACACACACACACGCGGACACACACACACACAGCGAGGATGGAATGCCCTTGGAAAGGCAGGACATTTGTCTTTGAGAGGATGATAAACAATTCATCCTCGACCTTCATAAATATTCACGGCCCTCTTAACCAAAATATTGGATGAAACGCATTGGCCAGCACTCTTAAGCCATTTTGGTAATTCCTTTTACTGTGCTGTTGTTCTGTATGATCTTTAGAAAAGGCTCAAAGCCCACTCCTCAGGTCGATGTGACACTACATTCAAAAATTCTTGAAGTAAAACCAACATGGAGTTCAGATGCCAAACTTGACATTACCGTACAACATAATAGGCGCATAGCTTTCCGTTCACCTCTGTTCAGACTGCTTTCTGGACTACAATTACTCAAAGGCCAGATTAGATATTGTGCATGGGGATATATGAATCTGTTTTCCACCCACCCAAAGAGTGACTTTCCTGCTTTGAGTTCAGTGTCTGACTTATTATCTGACTGACATAAATAACGCAAACACGCAGCAAAACAAACGGCGTTATTAATTGTCCATGTGGTAAGATTACAAAGAAGTAAATGATGAATAGTTCACTATAATTATAGAGTTGTTTATTTTGTCTGTTTGCACAATGAGTCAGTGAGGCTCTAGTCGAGTATAAAAGAATGGCTGTATCCTTCTGGGAGTGTTGAAGAACAACAAGACAGAAAGGAAAAAAGAAAACAAACATCGGATTTTCCCTTGGCTTAGAAAATACATAATATTAGACAAACAGCTGAAGAGGGCAAGACTTCCTTATTAAAATCCAGACAAAACAAGTAGAGTAAACATTCTGATTTGATATGCAAAGTTTACTTCGCTGAGAAAGAGCAAAACAAAATCATTATGTGGCAATGATAATTCAGAGCCAGAAAAAGTAAACTATAAATGCCAAAAAAGGAAGTATCACAAATGCATCCGATTATAAAATCATTGTCATATTTATTAACATTTCTTACGATGGTTATTTCTTTAATTCTTCTGTCATTGTGGCATGGAAACTTCAAGCATGAACAACTACAAGCTCATTTCCCCAATGAAATTACTAAAACATCTGTTTATTAGATTACTTAATGAATTAATCAGTCTGTCTATCAATCACTTCCCTGGTTAGAATCATTGAGATTTTTTTTTTTTTTTTTAACTGATAACACATATAACTCAGTATATTCATGCCCACATAGATATTTGGACACCTACATCCAGAGCAATTCTAGTCTAACTAACTAAAAAAAGACAATATATTCGCGGTGATCTTTACGCATGTTTGCTTTTTGTTACAGTTTTTCTATTTTTCTATTATTCTTACATTGTCGACATATATATAGATAAAGAAAGAAATACATGCAGAGCTTCCAGGAAGAGCTATTTTTGCGATTGACCGACCCATCCATCTTTTTAATTAGCTCGCTCCCCATCCCCTCACCTGTTTACATCGTTTGGTTCCTGTTAATTAAAGGAAGAACCTGGTTTAGGAAATAAAAATGAAAACAAAAATGTATTAGACCGGATTAAGTTTGCAAACGAGCAGCCGGATAGCAGCGTGGTCATTCAGACTGAGAGATGAGGAAGGGAAATGAGAAGAGTTCTCTTTAGTGTGTTTTTTTCCAAAAGGTGGAAAAATGAGTCAGCTTCATTTGCAGACAGCACATTTCAACACGTTGTTTAACCTCCCTGCTTTTATCATTTCTCCTACTGACAAATTCAAGGCTGTGAACGCCTTGCACCCGTTTTGCAAATTAGGAATGATATGTCTTCAGGACACGCTAAATAACAATACTTAAATGCGGAATACCAACATACTAATAAAGCTAAACATATTAATTACTAAATAGAAACAGTTTTTTAAGAGCTAATCAATACGTGAAGATATGTTCAATGTTTCAAAATACAAATGGTTTGCTTGAAGCTGCACATGAAAGTTGCAAGAAAATGTCACCCTAACTCTAACCATAACCCTAATTTATTCAAAATATATATGCATATACTAGATAGTTAATTTTAATTTAAAAATTAAAATTAATTTTAATTTTAATTTTAATTTTAATTTTAATTCACACTATTACAAAAAATTATTCAGGGATGTCCGCTTTGTGACAAACCAGTAAAATCAGGCCCTCTCACAGTAAAAATTGAAGGTTTCTCAATAAAATTAGACCCTTTCTCAGTTAAAACTGAGGGTGTCTCAGTAAAATCACGCCCTCTCTCAATTTAACATGAAAGTTCTGTGGTACAATGGAACTCTCTCTCTCAGTAAAAACGTAAGCTTTCTCAGTAAAATTGGACCCCCTGTCAGTAAAAACTGAAAGTTCCTCAGTGTGGCGGCAACAATCTCCAATCTCTCCAATCCCAGTTTGTTCCTGCAGGTTGACCTTTGTGTTCAGCATAAGCAGAGAGAGACAGGATATCCTGACATCAAATCAAAGTCCACTACATGCTTCCATTGCTGTCCAGAGTCAAATATTGTCCACCTGTGGATATTGTCCACCTGTGCTTTGCAAAGTGCGAGTTTGTGCATGACAGTGTGTGTGTGTGTGTGTGTGTGTGTAAACATGGATGATGAAATGAGGCCAACAACAGCAGAGGTGTGACCCTAAAAGACACAATACTCCCACCCTCAGAAAACGAAGTGCAGCATTTTTGTATTTACCTTGCTGCCAGTTCAGTGCGATGAATTCAGAGTAGTCGTGGAATCCATTGATAAATGATCATGAACGAGTGGGTTAAGCACAGTGTTAACAAAGTTATCCATTACAGATTTTAACAATAAACACACTACAGGTTTACAAGTTAGTTTACTAACTGTGGGAGGCATGTATTTTACTTCTTTCTCACAGGTTTCCATCAAATGCCTTGACTCAGATTCATTGCAGTGGAATACATAATATATGAGAAAAAGCTTCTAAAGGCACCATCCAACTTACTATTAAATTTGAAAATACAAAATATATACAATTTCTCAGAAATGGCTTATGATTACACTGTTAAGCATACAGATAGTCTCAATAAATGGAGGCATTTTGCATTGCCCTGCAAATTTTCCATGTAAGGAATGTCCTCCTCAAGGGCTCGATCAACCATTATGTGAATATACAGTAACAGTCATACACAAATGGTGTTATTTTTATATTCCAATATGTATACAGACAGAGACTCATGTCCCAAGTTAAATCTAGTTATTGTAGCTATGCACATTTATGATAATAATTATGCATTTGTTTTGCTGACTAATTTTTATTACTCATTCACAAGACATTTCATAGAGCATAAATATCAAGATCTGCCCCTGAAAAACCTTTGTTTTCCAACTGTTTGTTGTCGACTCAGTGTATCAAGGCCTACATTATCCTTGCGAGTAAACTTTAAAAGCTCTTTTCAATCAGGCAAATTATTCCTCCTCTGCAATATGCTAATGCAGGCTGATGGATCCGCCCAGTAAAAGTTAATTATCGTGTGTTTGCGAGTCCCATAAGGTGATGCATTCAGCGTTTATAACTGGGATTATTAAAATGTCCTGTATCAATTACAGGGGAGCTCTGTCTCCAGCACCTCACCTACTCGTGGCCTTAAATCAAGCAACCCCTTTACCCTGAAGAACCAGACACAAGATTTTGCCAAAAGAGCCAGACACAACGTTTGTGTGTCTATGTGTGTCTGTTATTTCTGCCATATACAAAATATGTAAATGTGGTGAACAATACCATAAGGTCTCCATACATTAAAACAATATGTTTAATTGTCTTAATAAAGGCATAGACTGTAGTGTAAATGTCTTAAAACTTTCATGTTATATGTTGATGCATAGGGAAAGTAAGAAACTCATTTCATGCATTTCAGAGCTTTTTAGCCTTGTTCCATATTATTGACAAAGACTTTCTTACTGAATTGAATCCTTTATGTTTTGATTTTAAGAGGTATCTTTTTACCATCTGTGGAGTTGCAATGACATCCGTGCCCTCTGCCAGTTCTGCTCTTAATTCAGTGCTTGTCCTATGACTTGTTCTTACATATTGCTTATTCTTCCTAGCTTTGTGGGTCTTCCAAGCATGGGTTTGTAACTTACAAATGATATTTCTGTGAGCATGCTGATTACACTCTGGAGACCCCCACCTTGAAAATGGACTGATGTGAGCCATTTCACAGTTTTTCTTCTCTATGCAGTAACACTGTCCTGTATCCTGTAATGATCTTCTTGTCATTCATTAGGTGAATGTGACTGAAGCCTGTGCATAGCAGTAAACACTAGGATATCCACATTTCACATTGTATGCATGCTTATCAAAAGGACTTTTTTCCCCCCAAATTGAAATAGAAAATCTCCATTCTATTTATTTTATTTAAGAATACAAATTGGTGGCAAGTGACCTTGTATATCATTTTTATAATGTATGCAGTGTGTTGGCATATTTTCTGAGATGAAGTTTGTGTAAGATACTGCAGATATACAGGTGTATGAGTGTGTGTGTGTGTGTGTGTGTGTGTGTGTGTGTATGAGAGAGAGTGAGCGTGAGTGTGTTGGGATGAAGGGTTATTTAAAGATATTCTTAGAATCATATGTGATCGCGTGAGAATCTGTCTGCCGCAGTTGAACTTCTGATAAGACCTACAGACCAAAACGCTAAAAGAAACCCTGAAATGTAATTAATATCCCCAGACCAGACACCAAAACACAAAGGCTAAAACATAAATAAACCTTAAAAACGCTGAGAGGGTCCAGCTATTCTTTTCGAGATCTGAGCGTGTCAAAATGTAAGCGCCATAACAGTAATAAGTATCTTTCCATCTCCCTGTTTGAAAATCTCTCCATTCATTCTCCTCTGTTTATTCTTTTGTAATATTCAGGGCTTGAAGTTTAATTGTACTTTGGTGTTGGTGGACAAAGAGTGGGATCGGTGAACAGTGGTGCCTGACCCAAGGAGGTTATCATTTCCAAATAGCCCGTTTCCTTTTTCCCTCTGTGCAATTGTCCAGTAATCTCCCACACTGGGCTTCAATTGTGAGAAACCTTATCCATTACCGCACTGCCCTTTCATGCCCCGGCCCAGCCCTGTGTTTTCTTTAAGAATACGAAAGGGTTAATAGACAGAGGGACCATTCTAATGGGCAGGAGAGTGCACCCATTTACCTTACAAGCTACAGTATGAGATCTGCTTGGCTACAGAGGGTGATTTGTTTATAGGGGTCGTGGCCTTTGACATGTCAGAATCTATTGAAGTTACTTTTTCGTCAAGGTGTACTTGTTCTGAAGTGTTTTCCATGTGAAATGATATCATTGTGCAACATGACATGCAAATGTACAAGAATAGCAGATACCAGCATTTCAGTCATGTCCTTGGTGTAATAACATTTATTTCAGTCATTGTCTGTGTAAGCCATTACACAAATTCTAAGATGTATGCAAATAGTTACATCCAGTCAAATTATTGATAACTTCATGTTATGTGAGTTGTGTCATTCAGGAAGGACTGGTTTGCAAAATGGCAGATACATAAGTGTACCAGATATGTGGATTTTTGAGTCTAAATTCCTCTTTGGTCCTGGAGATCCATGAGCATAGTAATGAGTTGAGACCACGGGGTAGTATGACACTGCCCAGAACAGGGGCATCTACTGAATGACTAATGATAATATGGCATACACATTAATGACCTGAATAAGTGTCACTATCTCTGTTGTATCAAAATAAGTATATCTAAATCTCAGTTAGGGCAGTCATAGCAGGGTGGTATAGTAGCACATTTGGTACAGCAGGGAGAAGGTAAGATAAAATAAGATACATGGTTCACAAATTATTTACATTACATCCAGTCAATTGGTTAAAAGATCCTTTTGACATGGGGTAACGCACTTCACCACATCCTGCACACAACGCTTGACTTGGCAGAATACATCAATGGAATATTTATAGTTTGTATATTTTGCTTTGGGGCCTCTATCATAAGAACTCAGCTGACAACATTGATTAATGTGCAGCTCTGAAGTCATATAATTTCATTACCTTAATAGTCAGCAGTTAACAAGGGAATTAAATAGTCCTATTCGCAGTGGCATACATCCTTCCCAGAGCTTGAATGCATTTCCCACTCTGTGTCTAAGCCTTCAGAATCCAGGCCATTTCTGAAGACTTATAACTAGGAACAGGAAGCCGGGTTTATTTTGAATTGGGATGCGTGCGCATCATCGTGTTTCTGATCTAATTACGAGTGAATCCAGGTCGCAGAGGCGTACCTCATGACTTCTGAGCATGCTTTAGTCTCTGAAAAAAGTGCTGACTTCTCATTCTTTGTCTGACGCACACGTCGCTGGATGATGTTTCTGAACAATAGGTCTCCGAAAGGTTCCGGCCATCCTGAACAAACAGCGGCGTTAAGGGCTTTCACCCTCTGGTTATTGCAGTGGGTTTATTTAATCACTTTATAGGTTCTGACCTCTATTTTTGGGATCTTTCTTCTTTTTTGCTGCTCGTATCCTGCGTTCTCCTGAGCTAATTACTTTGTTAAGAGGATCAACTAAAGCCTAATGTGATCCCTCAACAGAGGTAATCCACGGTTCAGATGCCGGTCAAGCTGTAAATATAACCCATCCTGTCTTTTTTTCTGTTTGTTTTCAAAGTACCTAATTATATGATGGATAGATTCAGTCCAGCCACAGTGTGATCTGAACTTTACTTAAAGGAAGGGATTCAAACTTCAAAGAAGTGTTTTGGTTTTCGTTCATTCGTTAAGGTGATTCCTGCTCAAAGTTAAGGTCAATGTGCATGGAGGTTAGATTGAATTTCAGGTTTTGACGATAATGTAATGAATTTATATTACATTTGAATCATACCTCCTATAAGTAGCACAGCTACATTACTGTTCGTCCTCTGAAACAGTGAAAACATATATAGTTTTTGTTTCATAGCAGCCTTGATCGTCCTAATGAATAAATGCATTTTGTATGTAAAACAGCCCCTGTGTAGGAGATTGATGATCTCAGCAAATTCAGAGAGTGCCACTGGAAAGCAATCAGGCGTTGCTCTTTTAATAAGACACAGTGCGCTGTCCTCATGACCAGGGAGTGCCAAATACAGTGGAAACAAGGGGATGATTTACTGTCTCTCAAACATAGGATAAACATGAAAAAAGGCACAATAAAGCCCCTCTCTACACAGATTGGCTAAAAAGGAAAGCCCACCCCCGCATCACCTTACAAAACCTTACTGTTTTTCACCTCTAACTCGTACAGTAGCATGTTCGGGCCATCATCGTACATTCTTGCAGCTGCTTGTACAAAGCTTAAAGTAGTTCATGGATGCTGGACAAATATACATAAAACAATGCATTAATAAGTACCCGTATACCCAGCGCATCATTGTAAAATATGTACAATAAAACAGAATAGCAAAGGCCATTGAGGAGTTTTTGGCTTTCTCATGCATCTGAAATGGTGATCATAAGAACGACTTTGATCTAAAAAAAGCTTTGCATTAGATTGAATCACCACATCAAGATATTATTCTTCTCTGAAACTGCTGTGAAATTGGAAAAAAAAAACTGTTATACTTTATTTAGGATTATATTTATGGTTTAATATTTATATTAGATTATATATATTATTATATATATTATATATATTATATATATATATTAGACATATATCATAACAGTTGTTGAAGCTTAGGTAATTATTTAAGACCAAGACATTTAATGCTAGGGTACCTTTCAGGACATGCTTTGGGAACTCAGATCCTTTTTGTGGAAGAAGCAACCCGCGATGCCAAAAGGGAAGGGATGGATCAGGTGAGCCCATTACTTTAAGTCAGGAAGTATTTGTCATACCTGTGCAATGCTCAGTCGTTTGTATTTTGAGAGCCCGTGCCATAGGCAACAAAGGTCATGTGTGTTGATACTCGTCAGCAGATACTCCATCTTTGCTCATAAGACTTACTGTAGCTGCTTACAGTGCTATGGCACAGGATGTCCATCTAGTTTCTGAACTTTCTATTTGTGTAACTGTGTGCGTGTGAGAGAGAGAGAGACAGCGTATGTATGTGCATGTGTGTGTATGTGTATGTATGTGTGTACATGTGAGAGAGAGAGAGGTAGATAGTGTTTGGATGTTTGTGTGTGTGCTTGTATGAGACAGAAAGCCTGACAGACAGTGTGTCTCTGTGAGAGAGAGTGAGAGAGAGTGTGTGTGTGTGTGTGTGTGTACACAAGAGAGAAACAGTTTGTGTGTGTATAGTTTATACAGTAGCTGTGGTGTTTTGGTACTTAGGTGCATCCGTGTGGGTTAAACCTCTAGGCTGATTACTCTCTGGCCAAAGGGTAAATGGTCAAAGAGATTTGTATTATCCCTAATGAGGCCTTTTCGATCTAGCATCACATACAGCCAACCACAACACTGTGATCCAGAGCTTCCTTCTTCATTCTGTGCAGACCACTGCTGTATGGGGGGCACCACCAGTGTCCAAATGATGAACTGGACATTTTACTTCGTTGAATGACCTGACTTAACTGTGTACGGCTAATAGAGCCATGTATATGACAAAAAAACAATATAAGTATGTTCCTATGATGTTTTACCCACTGTTAATGTTATTTATGGTTGTGTGTTATTGAAAAATGGTTCCAGATTAATCTGACCAGGTTGTTTCTGTTTTGTTCTGGCCATATTGTTGATTGAATAGCACTGCCCCAATGATGGCTTGATGGAATTGAATGGCAATTTTTTTTTTTTTTTCAGACGTAATTAAAAATGTTTATGAAAACAAACATTTGTGAAACTTTAGAAGCTGTCTCAAAATCTGTTTCGTTTAGAAACAAAAACCCGCTTCCAGTACTTCTATAACCAGGGCTCTCTTTTCCTGTCTGAGGGTAATTACACACAGCCAATCCACATTCCCCTGCTCTTTTCCTGCTCTCCCCTACTCTTTCTGTCTCTCTACCTCACGGGAAAAGTTCCTCTTATTATTTTCACTATGCATCTCTCACTTACCATTTTGCTTTGTCGTATAATTGATAGGCTGTATGATCCCTGAGAACAGGGAAGCACTATATCATAAATTACATGGACAGGAAAAAAGAAGAAAAAAAAAAACACAGGATAAGCAGATTTATGTAAAAATATCCATCTGGGATGGCAGGAACAGCAAAATGTCACAACTGCAAAACAGTGTGCAGAATGGATAATTGAGAGAAAGCCGTCATTGTTCTGAGTGGATGCTACTGCACATTTATCGATGAGTTAAGCTCACATGCAGTTCTTTGATCTAGAATATTCATTAAATTGAATTTTAAGGTGTACGTTGTACAGTAAGCGTGCCTTTGTGGCACATTGGTGGCACCACGTTTGAGCTGGGCGCTACTGCTGCCAGCTTTTTATACGGATCACTACAGACGCCAGCCAGCACTGGTTTCTGAGGAGCAGGAGTGGGCAGAAGCTCCACAGATGCAAACTAATCTGATCTGCATTTTAAGCCAAGATTTAAATACATTCATTGTTGGTCTTTTACTTTGATTTATAGAGAGGCATTAGCATGAACAGAACGCAGCTCTTTGTTCTCAGACTCGTCTTCATGAAGGGATCCAGTTTCATCTGGAAGAACAGACTGAATTTTGATACTGAAATGACCAAAAACCACTTGGTTTGGAAACATGTTGAGTTCCTTTGAGGTGGATGTGTGTGTGTGTGTGTGTGTGTGTGTGTGTGTGTGTGTGTGTGTGTGTGCGCGTACATATGCGTGTGTATGTGTGTTGCAAGGGGCAATCATTGGTGTCACTGTGAGGGCAGAATATTAGAAGGTGTGTGTCTTACTCCACTGATTTAACTAGCTAGAAGGAATTGATGGGTACAACATGAGGCAACATGACTCTATTTGTAACAAGATAGGCTTGCTGGTCAGGATTTATTGCTGATTTATGTCTAAATCAGTACTCAAACTACACCTACACTAGGTATTTTTTAGCTTGGCACTTGGAGGTAACCTGCCATAATGGAGCATTGGAGTTTATGACCATTGGCTTTATGACCGCTGTTTTTTAAGTCAATATGACCACATAGCAAACTGCATGCAATAACAGAGCTACAAAGGGCAAGAGCAGTGGTATTTGGTCAGCCATCAGGGAAGGACTGCAATGGTGGTACCCTCTTATTTGCCCAACTCTGGTGTCAAGGAGCCCACGCGAAAAAGACATAGCAGGGAAAAAAGGATAAGAAGATTACAAGAAAATCCTGTCCTTAGTCCGCCTACATGCTTCTGACAGACACAGCGAGTGGTGAACATATCGATCACCCCGCTCAGTGCGTTCTACCTAAAAGGTAGCCAAAGCCCATCCACTCAAGCAATCAAACTGAGCCGTTTCACAGAAGTGCTTCTGGCATTGTGTGTTTGTGTGTAGGGGGGTGTTAGCGTTGACCAGAGTTTACCAATGTGGGTCATTTGGGGCAATGGGGCAATGCATAGGAAATGTTGCACCCTTCAATTCTTGGAAAGAGTTTGGAGTTATACACTAAATGGGCAACTGATGCTATTGCTAGTCTATATCCTGGGAACTGATCCCATTGAAGCACTAATAAGCTTTCCAGTCTGTGGAGATTCCATTAAGGTCAATGATCCCAATGAGGTAAATCGCAACCACAAGCTGGGTGACATGTACATTTCCACAGCATTGAGTGAAAACTTGAGAAACATAATAATCAAGCAGACATAAATTTTCTCTGGTATTTTAAAATTAATCTGAATGAGAAAGACATGCCATTAATCCATCCTGGAATGTGTCAGCTCCTTATTTCACAGTCGATGAAATTAGCCTGTCAAATACAATTGTCATAATTCAATCTTTTTCTCTCATTTCCAAGATCCAGACACAGCCCTCTATGTGAAGAGTACATACATTGTGCTATGGGAGGCTTCTTTAAGCCAATAATGCAAGATTCCATCATGTGCGATCCGCGATGTTCACAGTGCTTTCCTAGGGCAAGTGGAACACTCATAGCCTGTCGGTCCCCTAACAGGCTGATGGAACTATCATGATGCCTTATTCAGCCCAGTCCTACTTAAGTCTCCATAAAGGTCTCCAATGTAAGTACACTGCATTACTGTCTGACAGACAAGCTGCTAATTGCTTGTTGAATTATTGCTATCGATCTCTGTTGCTAATAGAACCAAACAAACAAAATATATTAAACAGGAGGGTGTGTATATATGTGTGTATGAGTGTGTGTGTGTGTTTGTTTCTGTTTATATTGACAGAAGGTGGGTCAGGGAGGAGTGTTGGGCTGGTGAAGATGGACCTTTTTGTAGTCATAGACACACTGACAGATTATTAGTGGTCCAAAAGACCTGCCATTAATAGAAATTGTAGCGTGCCATGCTGATCAATTAAATAATCTATTATAAGCCTCAGTCATAGAATACAAATCAGTTGAAAAAAGGAAAAAAAAAGACAAATTGTGTTCTCATCCCACAGTTGTCCTAAGTTGTGTCTTTGTGGCATAGGTTTAGCAAAATGTAGACTTTAACAAATGTGTGTATTATGTTTTACACAGATTATTATTATTATTTTTATTATTATTATTATTTTATTACCAATTTATTTTTCTTCTTCCCCTAAAGTAGCATATATAGTCATGTTTTCCACAACAGACAGCAGTGAAGTAACTGTATTTGTTATCATATACTCAGTCTTTGATGTTAAACATTTTATGTTACATTGGTGCCTTGGACATATTTGTTTTGGGGGAAAATATCTGATTAATAAATAAATAATGGATATTGTGCAGTTGGGAAGCAGGTAGATATGCTAACATAAGACCAGGATCAGGCTAATCTTCACTCATCTGAACCTGGATTAGAATTTTACAGGTATATAGCAATTACTCGATATAATGAAACTGAACAGCAGGGTGTTAGAAGGCTATTCTTTCAATCCCTCAGGACCATTTCAAGAAGTTCAGACGTTCAAATCTTTACTTTAAGGATCTTTATTCAAGCTCAGCATCCTTAACATAATGAAAATCAAGTTCAAAGTGACTGCTTTGTGTTGTGTAGCTGCTGAGCCTTTTTTCCCAGCATGCTGTGCAGTGGGAGCTGCAGAGCACACAAGCAACAGTTCCTCTCCGTTTTGAAAGCAGGAAACGCAAATGGGACTCAAGGGAAAAAAAAAAAAATAATATGTGTCAGAGATAACCAATGACATAAAAGAAGTGGACTTTCCTTGTTTAACTCACATCATCCACATTTTCAAACTATACTTAATGGAATGTGATGTTTCACAATGCAGAGAGAGAAAGAGAAAAAAATGCTTGTCTGTTGATAGCTTCAAGGCACAGTGTTTACTCTGAGAATAGATATTTTTCAACATGCCATTACTACATATTTACAATTTGAACACTTCATTCGGTCATTTATGTACTTATATACTTCACAATTCATTAAATATATGCATTTTTATATCTTACTGTCATACAAAATCATTTAAACAAGTGCACCGATGAGTGCACTTCATTAGTGCATATATAATATCTATACATATATTTTGCAAGAACGCGAAACCTTCATTTTTGTTTTCTACCTCAAACTTATATGAAATGAGTAGTTATTTACACAGTACCCACCAATAATCTACCACAGGCCATCTGAAAGCTGAACTTACATTAGGCCTCCCAACCTCTCTGTCTGGTCTGAGAGTGAAATGCTTCTTTACTCCTTCAGTGATGGCAGAAAAGATTATGTGTGGTAGCCCGTGAGGAAGAGAACTGCTCACCTCGGGAAAAGCGTATATATGGCTCTTCCAAACCTCTGACCATGACCAAGACAGCTGACTGATTTCACCACCATCAGCGTCATTCTAATATATCCCATCTGCATGTAAGTTTCGAACATTAGCATATGTTAGCAACGCAAACACTTCAGATTTTATATTTATTACTTACATATATCTAATTACAAACACACATGCACCTGAGCTTGAGAGCACTATTATGAAGCACTGTGTTGAAACCAAAATCACAGTGCAGTATAGCAGAGTGTCAGTTTCTTCTGACAAAAAAAAAAAAAAAAAAAAATTAATCGATCAAGGAAAAAAATCCTGCAGTGAAATGTACAGGCACTGTATCGTATTGGCATGTCAGCATAAGGTATTCACATTCAGGCATGGTCTGAAGGCTAAAAGCATATTTACAGATCCCTGTGAACAGCACTTTCACACCGCAGAGATAACATCAAGCCACTCGCCATAAAGACGCGGTTCAGCCTTACTGGGATTGTACCCCATTTAAGATCTGTTAAGATACTGAGTGCGTTAATAAAGATAGGGCTTTTAGTTTGTCCATTCCCCGCCCCCCCCCCCCCTCCCCTCCCCTCTGCTGTTTGGCCTCTCATGGTCCAAATCCCTGCATCCAGCCCCGTCGCTTTTATTAAATTCCCCTCAATAAAAAAAGCTCAGACGGGATTTATTAGTCACTCAGTCCCGACGTTTAGTATTTCCCCCAGTTATTAAGTGAAAATCAATAGAAAGCAGAGAAAATGGGAGTCATACAAGTGTTGTCGCTCCGATATTATGTCGGCTGTCTGGGCAGATTCATGGCCTGCTCCCCAGCCCCGCGAGGTGGGATTTCTGCTTACATTGCAGGACCCAAAGTGGAGGTTATTCATTAGAGCGAACCAGCGGTCAGATACACGGCCGGGCTTTTCCCCCCATTCATCTTCAAAACGCCTGCGCGGAGTGAGAAAGAATGCTGATATTCCCTGATAAAGATGTCAGTTTTTATGTACCCCAGGCCGGATTTATCGTTATTTTGTTCCGAAGGCCTTTTTAACACAGCGGAATAGTCCTTCACTTGAACCTACGGGCCGCTCTTGAGGTAGGACGTCTGTGCACACGCCCCCTTTATACACAAACAAAACAGTTTTTTGTGCCTTTTATTTTATGGTTGTCTGCATTACTTTTTTATATGCAAATTCACTGTATGTCTGAGTTGGCCCAAGCGATAGAAAAATAGATAAAAAGCATTATGGATTTTTAAAAAATATAATTTGCATTCAGCAATGCAGCTGGCAATTTGGCATTACAAGTACTCAAAGTGTAAATTATCAGCTAAGTTATATGGTATTTATGTGAACCACATTCATCAGCAGAAAGACACGGGAACTCCAGTATAAAGTTAATCTGTATGTCAAGGACGGTGACTTCACGAGTAAATATTAACACCAGTTGTTTGCATCTTAATTTAAGCATGCTGTTATTGATTATTGACCTAAAAGGTGTGGTAGTGGTTTTTCCATAGCGTGCTAAGTAGTGGGTATGTTTATTTAAAAAAAAATCTGTTTTTGCATTTTTATGCACCAATTAATACTAGTTATTTGTCTTATCAATAACAAGTTGAAGCTCCCCCCCCCCCCCCCCCCCCCCCGCCTGCATAAGCGCATAGATTCAGATTTGCAATAACAGGTTCCCTCACTGGTACACAGTAAGAGGGCAAACCTGTGCCCCAAAGGTGCCAGTCTGCTAAAATTGTGTATAGGGACATGTACAGGGTGAATAGTGCTAAGACGGCCTGTACTGCACTGACTGCACCGCAAGATGCCCCTTGCCATGGGCTATGCTGTACCACTCAGTTTGTTTATCAGGAGAAACAGAACCTTGAGTCTTTTTCTGGAGAAAGAATGCAAGTGATACCCACGTGCACACAAACACACGCACACACACACACACACACACACACACACACACACACACACACACACATTATACTATATCATATATTTTCTTCTGTAATAAAGAACTATTGTTCTACCAATTTAATTAGTCTGTGACAGTATTGTAAATATTCCTCTGAGAGGACCATAGACACTTGTAGTAATTACTGAAAGCTTTCCTTCCAATCTCTCAGGTTCTTTTTTTATTATTAAAAAAGCTTTTTAACATTAGCACTTTCTTCCTGACAAATTAAATGAAATTTCATTACTCCGGCTGGCCTAATGGCTGGAGACTGTCTGCTGTTGTGTGCCTTAACCCCTCTCTGTCTCTCTTTCCCTCTAACACTCTCTCTCACTGCTTTGGCCGATTAATCAAATGCTCCGAGAAGGAGGGGAAATAAAAGGATCATCGATCCAAACATCTGCCTGTCTGAGGCCCCTGGATCTTGAAGAAGCAGAGCTCTAAGTGAGAAACACCTGCTCACAGCTCATTTCACATACAGTGTTAAACATGCAAAGGAAAAAAAAACTGTGAGGATTTTTATTCAGCATAAGCTGTTGCTAAAACTTCGGCCAAGGCAGTGTACACATTTCTGTAACACCAGGTCAATCAACAAGTTTGGCCATTGATGAATACTAAATCTCCATCCTTTAGCTACAGTGCCTTAATATGGTCACATCGTTTGCTATTCAGACACATTTGATTTATATATTGTGTTTGCAGTTGTCTTCGAACATTAAATGTATAAAATCCAGAAACTGACATTTTTTCTGTCATGACAGAAAAATAAACAGGGGAGATCATTGTAACTTACCGCTGTCAGTTTATCCTAATGAAAGACATCTGACTGAAAGAGAATTATACTGCATCATGCAAAATAATGGTAATATGAGTGTTTTTTGTGCTGTAAACTACGATGGTATGGCAATTGCAGAAATGTTGCCATTTTTGCTAAATACACTGTAAAATACACTTTTTACATGGTTATCTTTGAAAAATGCTACTATTTAAATTGTCATTGATATGCTTATGAGCGCAAAACCATCAACCACCAAGGATTTTTTAAAATATAAAGTAAGTATTTAGGAAGGCAGACTGAGAGATAAAACTGCAACCTCATACAAAATACAAAAAACATAAAACAATTTAATATTGGTATCATAACACCAACTGGTTGGCCACTACTGTACAGGAAATCCTACAGTTAATGTCAAATTTGTAATTCCATACAGTTCACACTCTCTTTCAATTATCAGCAGTCAACAAACATATTGATTTTTTTAGAAATGTAACAAATACCTAGCTCAAGGCTTTATAAACATCATAGTCTGACCGATGTGTGTTTTCGTCTTCACCGGGTGAACTTTAACACCTGAGGTTGCTCAAGGGTTAAGCTTTTTGGCCCCCTGGTCTCTTGGGTGAGACGCAGGCAAATTTTGGCCATCTGCCCCTTGGTTCCTTGAGGGGCTTTCAATCCGATTCCCAGATCTGAGTGGATGTGAACTTCAAGGTTACACCTGCGTGCTCAAGGACAGGTCCAAGTGTAATCGGCACTTAGATCGTAGATTAATCTTATTTGCCATCTATTAGGCTTGCTTCTTGCTTCCCTCTCCCCCCGTCCTAAAGCCAGGATTACCGTGATAGTTTAAGATAATGGATTCTTCTGGGGGAGGGGGTTGGGGGGGGGGGGGGTCAGGAAGGCCCTGCATTGCAGAAGCTGCAGATAGTATGATTAATCTAAAAGCCTCTTTCGAGAGGGGTCGCACCTTCACGCGCCTAATTGGCAAAGAGGGATGGGGAGAAATAAATCTGACACATTGTGCACAAACTCACTGGGCAGAAATAGACTTAATTCAACGAGAGTGTTTCATTAATTAGCGCTGTGTTTTATAAGCATTGCCGATGACAATGATTTTTGTATGTGCACTTAATCCACTTATTTTCCAATAAAGAAAAAAATCCATGGCTGGATGGCCATTTTGCAGAGGTTGGGGATGGGAAGAAATGTACTCTTTTCTTCCTTTGGAAATTGTCCTCTTTGTCATGTATATGTTTAATACAACATTCATTGTTCCCAGTCGTCACATTTTCTAATTTGCTGAAATGATGGGGATCACTTATACTTTTGTAATATTGATATTTTAAAGCTATTCACCAGGGGATCATTGACATTTCTATAATAAAAATTTCCTGAGCCATTCCTTTATTAAGAGCCATCATCATAAGATTTGGATTGCCTTCAAAATCCACTATTAACATTTATAAAGAGAAGCGTTCTATACAAAAACAAAGCTTAACCGTTATGCCTCTCTCTGACGCAAAAAGGTTATGTCAAGTCAAATTGATTTTCGTTCCAACTGTTTAGCTCCTTCTTTGAGGTACAATCATGAGCATGCTGTGATTTCTATGGGTAGCCACTAGCCAAACCGATAGAAGATAGACTGCGATAAAAAAAGAATCCAAATCTGACAGGCCAGCAGATAACCTTTGAAGACACATTGGTTATCTGGAGCAGTCATCACTCGCTGAATATTTATCACAGACACCAGACCCATTGTGACATCACCGCCTGCATGATTACGAGTTAGTACAAGAAGGGCACATGTAATCTTTTTTTTTTTTCAGGAAAAAATTCCTGTGTGATTCCACCAGCACATACAATCACACACTAACACATATGACCACAATGCACCAACGTGTTCCGTTCTATTTAAGATATTCACTTCAGTAACACTCATGCCATAATAAAGATATGTCAACAGGCATCTTCTATGTTATGTCTGTGAGGAGACGTACAAGACAAGACATGTTAAACTTGAAATGTATGCATGGAACAGGATTCTTACAGGGCACATGCATGGTCATTGCTGAAGTATTTTGATGACAATGAAACCCTTCAGTATGTGAGATATATGAATGTGATATGAATGTGTGTGAGGTTATGATAATGAGCAATAAGCTACATACAGTATACCGAGGACCACCTCTTCAGACGGACTCTCAGCTCCCCTACCCAGATGCAACTCAACTTCGTCTTGTGTAGTTTAATTGTAAGGTCTGTTGTATAGCACCTTTGTATGAAAATGTTGAGATTTCTACTACTTTGAGTTGCTCCTACTGTCAAAATTTGCTTGTAACATGTCCTTTTGTCTGATGTAGAACTAATCGCAGAGATGAAAGAAAGCCAGGTTATACACGGGTATTAACATCTGTAATTACAGAAAGGTACTAACCCAAGTGCAGTTTCCTATCGGTTAAATCTATGCACACAGAGTAGAATACACCAGCAAGCTGTCAAAAATAAAAACAACAAAAGCAACACGTCACATATCTTTAGAAAAAATTGCCCCATCCCACAGGTGTCTGGCTCACTGTTTATTCAGGGTCATCTCCATTGTAGGGGACCTAAGCATGCTGTAATAGGCACGGAAGGCTTTCCTCGTCTAACATAAAGCAAATTAATGTTGGACCCCACAGTACCTTTAATCTGAGGGGTCTATGCAGTAATAAGATGTGAGAGTAAAGTCAGAGGCCAGGCTGCAGGAGATTTACGATAGGCTTATAAGAGAGAAATGCCTCTTTGCTCGGCCGGGGCAAAGTAACGTATGCTTACCGTGTGTAGTACATCCAAATAAGTCCTCTGTACATACAGTACTTTTAATTGAACTCTGATCTGGATTTTCTGTGTTCTGCCACATTCTGTATTAGATATTTTCATTTAAAATTTTCTGCATGGTAGCTCCTAAATGGTAGCTTTGCGCTCTGGCTATCAGAGCAGGGAGAGCGGTCGCTGCAACAGCGGAGTATCTGAAAGAGTGCTCGACAGTCAGGCTTCACTTTGGGTGCTTCTTTCCAGCCTACATACACACAAGAACATAGCCATCAACAGCTCCCCTCTCTCTGGAATCCAGTTAGCAACTGAGACAAAAAACATAAAAAATGATAAAGAAATAAATAAATAACCTCAATAATAAATAACTCAATAATCAAAATAAGTAACTTTCTCTAACATGTCTTTTAACATGTCGAATGACAAATAAAGAATAAAGAACCTTGTAATATATAGTGATTGTTGAGTTATTTTATGACTGAGTTATACTTAGATTTTTGCTTAGTTGTACTAAAAGGGTGAAGGAATTGCTGGAACTATACCCTTGAGAGCAAACATCAAAATAATTTACACATCAACAAGGGACAGCATCACATATTATGTTTCCAAACTCTGAAATAAATCATCATTAACTCAGTGGTATTTATTAAGTGACCTTTGTAAAACTGTCATTTAAGACAAGTGGGTGGTTTAATAATCTGAAGGATTCACATACAGGTAGATTTATGATCGACTCAAGTGGTAGGTGTGCATAAAGAATTAAGCAGGAAGCATGGTAGGATTTCCCATTACTATACATGCTGTAGTGCAAGGCTAGGGGGGCCTTGACACAATGACTGTTTTTCTGCCATGGTTTGTACATTAAAATTCTACAATTCTGCAATTTACAGGGTCTTTCAAAAGAGTACAAATAACAAAATTAATACACAACTGGTATAAATAATAGAGTGATTCACTCCAACGACCAGGCTGCATATTAATTATTATGACGTTTTAGTGGGTTGTCTGACAGTACTAATAAAAACACTGAAGATCTGGTCACTCACACGGCACATATCCTATACATACCATAAAGCTGATATTCAGATGACACTAGATAAACAGTTGTGTGTATTCTTTTTTTTTCCTCATAATTAATTTTAGTATCAATATTGTTGCTGTTTTCACTACTATTATAATACAGATAGCAATATAGTTGGTATAATGGTTAATAAACTGAAATATGAATGGACAGAGCTCACATTCCCTGATGTGCGATTTCCAATCATTGCAGATTTCCAATAAGCTGACATTTCCTGTTTCTCTAACCTCTTCTTCAGGTCACTGCTTTGGACCATTCTGCTATACTTTTGATTCGTAACGGCTCCATTTAGAGCTCGCACGCAGAGCTGCCCAGTTCAAGCGTGCTCTTCCCATTAGCGACACAAGGAGATTAAATATTAAATATGTGCCTCATAATTGATCTTGGAAGAGGAAAAAACAAACCGCGCATACGCAGGTGATGCACTAATATTCCGAGATAATTGTTTGAACTCAAACATGTCGTGTTGTCATGGGCGTGTTATTACAATTTATTATATCCTGTATTATTTCTTTCTTTAAAAGAGTTTAAAAAGTTTTGTTTGTTTTTATTTGGTGTATGATGTGACAGAGTTGGCAATACATCTATTAAATATGTGTTTAATAAGAAATGCTGAACAACTTTTAAGGAAGAGCAGTAATGAAACGCTATGCTTTTCATGACCTGTGCCAGCCTTCCCTGTCAAATCATCTGAAATATTTATTCTCCCTGCTTTAATAATTGATTGATGCATCAGCTCTCCCAGTCAATTTATTTATTAAGGGGGTCTGGAATTAAAAAAGCTTAAAGATATTAGATTTATCTGAGACCTCTCTGCTTGTTAGCATATTCATTTATCTGCGGGAGCCCCTATTAGACACCGTTAATACATGGTGCTCAGTCAGTCTGGCTCTCCTCAAATTACATTAATGTTGCTGCTTGGTGTGGTCGCAGAACAGGAGAATAGGATTGAGTGTGCGTGTTTGATATAATTAGATTATGGTTTGAGAGAGTGCCATGATCTTCATACTTCACCAGCACCAAAATTTTGTGAAAAGCAGAGGGTGTAAAATGGCGTAACATGCACTTTTCCTTTTATGGGGATAAAACAGCTTGTTCGTTGTCTATTATAAATATTTGTGACTTGTTTTCTGTGACAGTTATGTTGAGGTATATAAATAAAAAAATAAATAGGAAAATTGCCATTCACTAAAGGAAAAAATGGGAAATGTACATTAAAATTATTTTAAAATAGACCAACCGCTGGTTGATAGCTGTGTCCCATTCTGTAGATGGATTCATCTAAGTCATTCATCTATTCCATGTAACTTCACATGCAAACGTTTTGTTTTATTTTAACATGTGAAAGAGATTAAATCCAACAAAAACAGTCAGAACTGTTGACAGCCTTTAAGATATCAGCAGTTTCTATTTTGATGACCTTTTCGATTTGAGCTAAAACTGGATCTAAGCCTGGCATTTGTTAAGAAATATATACATGCATACCCAGTATGAATGTGCTTAGGGAGTAACTTGAACCCGAATCCACTACTGAGTCAGTAGAGTTTTAAGTATAAGCAATGCTTGGCTATTTGACTGTTGGCACATTACGGCACAGAAATTTTCTGTGGACTTCACAGATGTGGCCTCTGAGGTGGCATGCCCCGTTTATCAAATGACAGTGTAACCAGATTTAAGCTATTTTGAAGAAAAAGGATAAACTGAAAATTTAATCTCTCGTGGGATGTGTAAACCAATGGCCTGAATGTCCTCCTGGCATTTCATATTGACATTCTGCGCATTCCACACCTGCCTGACCAATCCGGACGGTTTCATCAGAAGGTTTGACGGCACTATAATCCAAGAGTCACTTACTCCGAGCTCATTTCAAAGGCAATGCAGTGAGTGTTGGATCTGCGGTTTTCATGGCAGTAAGAGGCAATCTTTGCGGGCTTGAATCGACAGCCTAGAGGCTACTGAGTGTGGGAAATGAGGTGTAAATCACTAGGGTATAAAAGGGGTGATACAGCCTCTCTTTGCTTGTTCTGTTAACACAACAAATAAAATAGGGATTCAGTAGGGATGGAACAAGGAAAATAACCCACATTCAGATCTTATCAATAGATCTATGACGACATCCACGACAGTCAGGTCTAATGAGTATGAAAAGCTATTGGGACAGCTATGGAATTTTTCCAGATGCATTTGGCCAGGTAGTGCTCTGCCGCAAGACCTCTTTATTTTGTGTCACACAGCCACTGGGGCAGAATGTGGCAGAATATGCTAATGACTCTAATTGGACCACTAACAGAGCATGTCTCTGTTGTTTTTTAAGCTTCCGGAAGCCGATGTAATCAGCACAGACAGTCGTTAAGTGAATGAAGAGGCAGCTAACAATGTCAAGAGAGGGACCGGGTGGTTACGGCTGACACTACGCCAATCTTCCAGGACCCATTAAATGGCAGTTTCCAGGCATTACCTACCATAACATCCTTGAATATCACTGATTTTATTTGCAGTATCAAACAGTTCATTTCACGCGCCATTAATGGAAAGTGCTGAGGTCCCAAAGCAGCTAAACATTTAGTAACTACCTGGACTTAAAGAACCAATTAACTCCAGAGACAATATGGTCAATTAAACACAAAAAAAGTCGACCATTGCCTCTTGCCCTAGCACCCCTCCTCTTCTATCTCTCATGCACTGTGGCACAAACTAAAAATGCTTCCCATTGGATTTCCATTGCTGAAGTTCAGTAGTGAGATTTGGAAGCTGAATTCAAAAAAAAAAAAAAAAACCCTCACACTAAATGTTGCTTCAAGTTTACATTAAGAGGCGTTAATAGTGATGACATTTCAGTGTAATCTACAAATGTAGTGGATTTTGGATGAAACTAAATGTGGACCAGATTATGTGGGTTCCATGGCCTAATCACTCACAGCTCTGTCTTGATTTCATGTAAAAGCTAATCTGTCTCATCATCCATGCATTTAGATATGTCTCAATAATAACCTGATTATGGTCAATTCATCAGCTTTTCTTACTATATCATACCATGTGAACTTAATGCAAGAGTAAGCTTTGATTCATTTCAGGGAATTGTGCTAAAACTACTAAGGAGATTTTCTTTGAGCACATGGGAGAAATCAGTTTCATTGGCTGGAAAATGAAACTTGGCTGCCATAATCCAAATGCACTAGTGAGGAATAAAGATCCACCATCTCATACGGTAGCCTCACCCGATCCTCTAAAATCATTGCTTACTGTCAAGGCACTCAGTGTAAGTCCCTTGGTTAGAGGATTGAGTGATGAAGAGGTCTCCATTAGCTATACTGACTCTGACCTCTAATGCAGTTATACCAAACAGAAACTTCAAGTGCCACTTCAAGAGATGGGAAACGGGCAGATCCTCTGCGTGTATGTGTGTGTGCGTGCGTGTCTGTCTGTGTGCTCTTCCTCATGACTTGCAATTTGGGGTCATTGTTTTAGTCTTCACAGTGCCTGTTGCTCCGTTTATGACATTTTAAAGGGCAAGCTAAACATGATTTCGTGTTCATCATATCATCCTTTTTTTAATTTTGCAAATTGGAAAACTGAGCTTGCTTTAACAATTATGTTACCATGCTGGTACCACTAAAAAAAAATGATGATAGCAAAGACACATGGTTAGTCGAGACTTATCCTCATCATAGTTCAGCTTTTATTCATGAGTAGAGGAAGTCTCACAAGTGTTAGTGTTTCATCTCTGTCTCTCTCAGCTCTCACACAAGTATCATGTATTATGTGTTTTACAACTAGACAGAGAGCAGAGCAACAATACATTTGCAGCCCTTGAAGAGTACCTGTTAAGATTTTTTTTTCTTTTCTTTCCCCCAAAACAAAATTAATGCATTTAATGTAAACATTACCTTTCATGATCCTTAGCCAACATTTCATCTTGTTAATCAATTTATTCTAAAATAAGCCAGTGCATTGGATTTCCTAAAATCATTTTATTAATGAGCATAAACGTTGTAGTTCTTCTTCACTGATTTAGTGTACTGTGCCAGTCAAAAAACTGCTCTTCCCAGTGTGCATTGCAAACCAATTCCCACTGTGTAGCACAGTTTGCTTAGTTAACCAGCTAAATATAGTTCTCATGAGGAAACATCTACAAGCACAAAATATATACTCAATGCCTATGAAGTTATGAAGCAGAAAAGATATGTTAAAAAATGACTTCTTCTTAATGTATTTTGCCTGGTTTATATCTCCACATGAGATATTATCATAAATAACTGCAGAAGAAACAAGCTCAACCAGCCATGGGCAAACAACATATGGCACAGGAATATCTGTTTTATCAAGCATACAAAAATGCACAAATATAGATACAGCCCATATTTATGTGTGAATAAAACAGATAAAGGCCATATTTATATGTGAATAAAGTGAAGGATAAGAATCAGCTGCTAGCTGTAAAGGGCAGGTACCTTTGGGAGTTATAATTAATCAGGTCTGGCTAGATGTGACCTGGATTACCCTGTGCCGCGCTCCAGCCACTGCATACGAATGATGAGCTTAGCCCGGATCAGACAAGACTGTCATCTAAAAGCATCTGAACGTTGACCTTGATGGCTGAGAGACAAAGTTCTCTGTTTGGGCTCACACTGTGTTTTAAAGGGGTATTTCAGCGACAGCAGAATTTTAATCTCTTTCCCTTGCTCTCTCACAAATGAGTAAATATATGACCACAAAAGTGCTATTTTCTGATTTTAGTTGGATTTTTTTTACTTAAAAAAAGATTAAAATGTTTTAAGTCAGCGACAGGGCCAGTTATTCTTATTGTTATATAGAGAATGGACAGAAAAAAAAATAAATGTTGCCCTTTTCTGTCTTTTTTCCTCTCAGATTTCTAAACCTTGTATGTCTACTTAGGATGGTAAAATGTCCTTGCAAAAAATTGTGTCAACAGGACATAGACAGAACAGTTAATGAGACCCCTCAAAGAGAAGCACAGTAGGAACAACACTAAGTTTGACAACGTTAAAAGGCCAGCCTTCTCAAAAAAGAGCTCTACAATTCACACCTAGCCGGTGTAATCCTCCATGTTAACCAGTACGATTCCTGTGTTTACACTGCGGCAGCTGGATTCGTCTCAGGGTGTTTGGAAATAAAGGCGTAAAGACACAGTTAAACATGTTGCTCTGTGGACCTTACACATCGCCCCATAACCTCCACCTAACTAAGTAATCTTATTCCTATTGATTTTCCAGCCAGCTCACAATGGACCCGATGGAATAATGTCAACATAAAGCAAATGGATCAGATAATAAACAAAGAGAAACATAAAGTATCATTACTGTAGTCTTCTCCATCAAGGGGCCCTGGTTATTGTGGTGTTATTATAATGGAAATGTTATGACCTTGTTTCAGAGGAGTTGGGTGGGGGGAGGCAAGGGGTGATATAATGAGATGGGAGCTGAGAAAAAGAAGGATTTATACAACATGAATGTCTGCACATAGTTTTTCCACAGCTGTTGGCTGCATGTTAGAGGTGAAAATATTTGTAAATATATTGTTTCCACTTCATCAGGTTATTGCCAAGACAAGTGATCATTTACATGGTTTTCATTACTACAGCATCACTGTGAAAGACACAAAAAGTCTGTATCACACTTTTAAAATAAAACATGTTAAATGTGAAAATAATTTATGAAAACTGAATCTTCGCTTGTGTCACCTCCCACTCTGTATCAGTTATTTATCAGGGGCATACTGTACTAACCTGCTTTAGGAGCAACAGCACTCAGTGTCCCACTGAATATGAATCTCCATGGGAGGACAGTTGCGCGCTTCCCCCCTTTTGTAAAGTGTGACCTTTCATTGTCCCCTTAAAAAAAAGAGCGCTTACATGTTGCTTTAATTAAAAGGAAAAGGTACCGCACACTCGATACCCAATCCCTGCAAGGTGATTCTGCCAACTTGGCCGTCTGTGCCGTTAATTACCTCTCTGTTGCACAACACGGGTGTCCAATAAATTTATCACCAGCAGTTTATAAGGATGAGGTGTGTGTATGTATGTGTGTGTGTGTGTGTGTGTGTTATGGGGGGTGTATTTTGCTAAACAGCCTGTGATTACTGTACCTGCTAATGTTCTAGAGACAGGAAAGAGAAAAGTGTGTGGTTCCATATTTCAGTGAGGACATCCCACCAGGAGTCTAATGTGGAAAATCACTCTTCTCCCCTCCTGCCCCAGTTCTGTTATTGCTTTGGTGGAAGAACTTTCCCTTTATTGTTGGTGCTCCTTCATCTGGTAACACTGTGAATTATTACCGTCCTCCAGCTTTAGCGCTTCCTCGTTTCAAAATAAGGTGAGAGCGTGCTTATTATGAAATAAAGGGCAGGTTCTGCTTCCTCTCTGTGGTTCTGTGTAGGAGAATGGTCCTGTGTCAAAACAGAACAGACTGGCTTTGACACGTATATTTACGAACAGATTAGGAAAATTTATACATTCATATATACATATCTACCTATACCCAGGGAAGAGAAATTGTACAGTATAGGCACATCTCAATGACAACAGCCACTTCCTGCATAAATAGTGAGCTTATTTAGAACAAGAAAATGTCACGTTACTATCACACATAAAAGAACCTTTCTCTTAGTGAAATCTTGTCTTTTGTGTTTCAGAACAGCATGATTTGGGTTTGTGGAAATACAATTTGTCCAGTCTATATCTCCGTGCCCAGGAAACCCCCCACCCCCACTCCGCCCCAGGGCACATGGGCAAACATGGCCCTAATTCATCTACCAGTGTCCCATCTTATTGTTTGGGTGCAACTGGCCAGCTAAAGAGCAGGTCACTTGCATTGGACTGGTGTATTCTCCAGTCCCACAGGACAAACCCATACAAATGGAGTTGTGTTGACCCCAATATCCTGTCCACACTCTCAATTCCCCGAAAGCTTTGCAGTGGTATTGAGCCCTTTTATTTCCCCTTTTGTGAGGCTGCATCCGAGACCACGGGGCACATATATTTCCTTGTGCAAATTAACCCGCGTTCAAATTCCAGACTCCAGGCTGCACGTTCATTTGAAATGCTGTTTGCCGAAACTAATGCTTGGACGTTACATAACATTAGGACAGACATGCGTTCTTTGGGCCTGACTTTGTACTGCCCTCGTGTAGTGGCGGGCCCGTGCTGTTCTGTATTGTGTAACAGCTTGGAATACAGAGATGGAGAAACAAATCTAACCCTCTTCAAAACAGAGAAAAAATAAAAACAAACAAGTGCTCGCATAAAAAAAAAACACCACAGGCAAATAGTGAAGATCAATCGGGAAGGGCTGCTTCTTTCAGGCTTTGGTCGCTGGGTGGTCCTAGGATAATGAACTGGTTAGCAGGCCGTGGCGCGAGGACGGTAAGTACACACTGGAGCCCAGAAAGCAGGCGCACACCAGCACCAATGAAGATAAAAACCCTTTTTCATGTCACATTGACCTTTCCAGCAAAGATGAAATCAGTCCTGGCTTTAAACAAATAGCCACATTTCATCCACGGTTACCCTTCAGACCGAGCCGCGTGACCTTTGAACTTAATTTTCTATCCAGACCCATTTCCATGCACCGCTGAATAGAGATATTTTTACTTTGGGTATAAGTATTAACCTAAATAAATAGTTTGGGGGTCGGACGACTAGATATCGGGCTTTGTTTCAGAAGGTGTTTTAGGGTGTGCAGGTTGAATATATTTGAGAATTATTTTAAAAATATCTCTTGACATTCAGATGGTTCAGGCAATCTATCTCAATGACTTAATAAATGGTGAATTCATGTATATGTCAGGGTTGTATGAGAAGGTGTCAAGGTAGTGTATTAAGAATGGGAGCAGGTAAAAAGACAACTGGCAGTGAAAATTGCTATTAAACCTCCTTACTTCATTTAAATCACAGAACTTTCAGGCATAGGTTGTTGTGACTACCAGAAAGATCTACTGCGTAAACATCAATTCATGAGTCAGACGATTTCCTGAACGTACCAGACCTATTAAAATTATCTTAAATGTGTCTCTTAAGTAAAACTTTTTTTATTATTATTAAACTATTTATAATGAACTGGCATTAAATGACATTTCTGCGTGCTATAAAAGAACGTACAAAGCATTTGACTTTGTTGGGAGTGGCAGGCGAATGAAAGGGGCTCTCCAACAGCAATATGAATAAACAAACAAAGTGAACGAGATGGGATATCTCTAAATAAACAGTCAGGCATTAGGTTACCTGAATGGTTCATTTCATTTTCTGAAATGTCAGCCTACCTCAGAAGGCCTTCATTTAAAAAAAGGGGGGGGAGCAGATTAGCCCGGATGAAGACATTTTCAAGACCCACTGAGGCAATGTCGGGATTAGTCCAGCACCTTGTCTCATCTTCAAGCCCTGCACACACACACACAAAAAGGTCATTTTGCTCTCATTTCTCTCTTCCTCTCTGGTCCCTGTGTTCCTGCCCATACGATACATGGCTTTGAATATTTTAAGACAGATACACAGGGAAGAGGACTCTTATCAACAGCTTTTATGTGAGGCATGACGAAGGAGTCATTTGGTTTTAGCACAACTCCACGCCCCTGTTGAAGCTCTCATCTGCATTACATTAAACTTTTGTCTTAAGCAAACATTATACAATGCATTTAGTCTCACTGGTGAACTGAGTGAACCCTGACAGCCTTTATTCAGGATATGCACTAATGTCAAAATATATATTTAATTTTTTTTATATGTTAATGTATGTGCAGCACACAAGTTAAAAAAGGATGTGGTCAAAAACATACTTGGTTTGGTCTGGCACTTTTCTGTATTTTGAAATTGTGCAAAACATAGTATGAGATATTCTTTAAAGCAACTTAGCTAAATGGTGTGTCCACCTTTATAATGCTTTCACCATGTGAGCTGTGGCTAATTTGCACACATGCCACTATTAACCCAAAAAATGTGAAAGGTAAATAACATTTTACATGTTGGGTGAGGATGCTATGATAAACTGTCAAGTACTCCTTGATGTTGGTGACATTCTATCTGGTTATGAAACAAATCAAATGAACAGAAGAGGGGGGCTGAGATCATATCCCTTCACCTTTCACCTAAAGTGAGCCTCATTAACTGCAGGATCAACATCCACAAGTACCCTACCCATGCTATCCAGACATCTACACAACCATAATTCAACAGCTTACATGTTTTCATATACAAAAGACTCAATGTTGAGAAATATTTTCTGTTGTCCGGTTTTGTGAATAATATGCTCCTAAATCATTTCAAGGTTGTTCTAAATTCAGTGCAAATTTCTGTAGTTTTTTTTTTTTTTTATAAAAATTAAAGTCCTAGTATTGGTCCATTATTAAAATACTAATATGTATTAATGTTATTAATATATCATTGTTCTATAAACCTGAGAGTTACATTCCCAGCCAAAGTCACGACATGGAAGCTTGTGGTGATTACTGATTTTTTTCTCTCCGAGTAGGTCTCCAGCGTACATCTCTCCTTTATTCAGCAAAGAAATGATCTATGAATATACCATGTGCTTTCCCCCACCTTATGTATCACCTAAAGGCGCAGCAGCGACTTCACCACTGCTTCTTAGATTTGTTTCATTCAGAAAATATCATTTAAAACAACTTGACTCTGTGACCACTCATTCAGGTGTAATGTTAAACATGACATTCAGTAGGACAGAGGTCAGAGCAGATAACAACGCATGCACAACCATAACATGCTCATTATCAGCTATTTATTAGCAGGCACTCTTATTCAGACTAACCTATAGAGCGTTTGAAAATACAGCGCAGAACACAAATATAAAATATCCATATGCAATGCAACTACTAGAATTCAACTGACTACGAGATGATGCAGAGCCAAACTGCAGTTCAAATGACCCATGTCCAGACACCATCGGGGGACATTAAAGCTACTAATCGCGCAGCTTAAATAAATGAAGCAAGAGATAATTGAGCTGATGAACAACCCCGATTACTTGGAGTAATAAAAGTACAGAAAAGGCATATTTTTAATAAATAGTTCATTGGTATAACAACATTTGCATGCAATATTACCTCTTATAGGTCGCGAAGTCAACATGTGCAAAATAAGACATAATAAGACCTAATCCAAAGGGATTCAAACCAAAGGCAAAACAATGGGTTAGAGTGAAATAATGGATTTTTCATCTAAAAGGCTCAACACAAACTGGAGTGTGTCCATGCAATTTATATAATATGCAACTGTATGTAATATGCCCTTGTTTTCTTTTCGAGGTTAAGAAAATTAAATTGCTGACAAATTTCCTCTTTTATACGCAAGCTGATCCTTTTTGACAAAACCTCCCAAGTTGACAGAGGGACCCAGAGAAATGAATTTATTACAGCTCTGATTTAATAAATACCAGTATCATAGGAGGTGACCTTCCCAGTTGAGCAAGAATACATTTGCGCTGCTCTGTCCATGCGGTGTGGGAACGCACATAAGACATTGTTGTTTTCCCTCTGCATTCCACCATGAAAACTGGATTAGTGCCTCTGTGCTTATTTAACCTTTTCGGGTAAACATGATTATTTATTTCAATTGGCTTCTCAAGTTCTATCTGTCCTTATAGATAAAATAATAATAATAATAATAATAATAATAATAGTAACAGATGAACTCATGCAAGTGTCTCTTTCCCACGCTTGACTGGTATTTCCTCTTCCAAATGTTCATTATTGATTTTGAAGGAACCGGAGCATGATTGTGATTTCAAGACACGGTTTAATGAATTCTATCAATACAGTGACCCACACTTTAATTGTGTGACCTAAAGTTATAGATGCAATTGTATGTAGATACAATTAAGAACACCAGCATATGTAGCATTATTAAATTAGGTAAGTGTATTTCAGAAATAACGACCACACATTATTCTATAGACTGACATATCAAATTTGTGTGAATTACTGAACATTGCTAGGAAGACTTGCATTAATGTGAAATTATTCTTGAAAAATGTTGCATCATTTATGGGTCAGTATGCTGTGACTGTGGAGCAAAAGGAGCTGTAGATATGGTATTACACAGTAAATAATGCCGCTTTATCAGGTGCCAGAGGCTTTCATGCCAGTTTGTATTCACTGAGAGTGGTAGGACACCCTATATCACCGAAGATATGTCAAACATTCAACATAACACTTTAAATGTTATTGGATATGATGACAACAAAATGCTGATGTAAACCTGGTAACTGTGTGCAGTTGGTAAATGATATGGCAACATTTTTGCAGGAAAATTAAACAAACCCCAAAATATTTACTATGCTCTTTTTAGAAATGCTGTATGAGTGCTCTTTTCTGAATTCAGCCACATTGTTGTTTATGATCGAAGGCTACAAAATACATGATGTATTTTCAAATTTGGGAATACTTTTCATTTAATGGCCAAGGCCCAATCTAGGAAAAAAGGCAAAATCAACACTTTCATTATATTACATTATTAAATGGATTACCCCAATAGCGCAATTATCATGAGCTGCATTCACATCTAGGCCAGATTTGACCCGGTTCAAAACTTTAACAGTGCTGAATAAGGATTCAGTGACCCTATAAGATCTGACACAAGCATCCAAACAATGCGCCTTGACTGTCTTTGACCTCTCTCACTGAGCCAGCCAATCAGAGGATGCTCTCACTGTTAACCTCTGGCAGTCCTCTATGCAAGCTTGCTCTCCAGTCCCCCTTTGAAAGTCTGGCCTATCATCTGATTGGCTCTGTACCAGCCAATGAAAGGCACTCCAAATGGATTCTCTGTGGGCAAAAAAGGAAGAATGAGGACAATTTACTTTTTTTCAAATGGGCCCACTGACTGTAATCATATGTAACCCCAACTGAGTTCAGCTTTTTTGCACAAGGAGATGTCCCTGTGTACAGCTGATGCATAATATGTATTTAAAATCATGTTATATATTTAAAATTTCAGTATTCGGAATTCTGGTTTGGTTTTGTTCAGTCACTTTAATTTTTTATTAGTCATAATAAATAGCTGTAACTGGACTTAAAAAATATGCATATGAGATCCAATTTTCTCTGACATAATTTACCAGTAAGTTTTTATTTTTTTTTTGTAAATGTAACTTTTGGGTCAATTAATAAGTAAGAATGTCAAATATCAATAACACATTCAGCTCAGTTTTATGTTTGATAATATCCCAGATACATTTGCTCAATCTTCAGTTTTAAACAGAGGTTAGAATTACGTTACAGTTTAGGATTTAGGAAAGATTCTAATAGTTTCTAGCCTGTATTTTTGTGTTGTCATATAACCACTTGTGCTCAAGTATTTTATCTGTCATGCAAGCATGACTGAACTGAAGACATCAGGAAATATACCAACCTGACATGACACTGTCTCAACAATACAAAAATATGTACTGACTGTATGGAAACTAAGCACTTAAAGACTGAAAGTAAGCAAAGATAACAGTCTAATTTAATTACCTGCAATATGAACTGGCTAGCTTTCTACTAGGTTCAATAAGTTAGCTAGCCAGAGAAAACATGTAACTTCCTATGGAAACTATAGGTGATTTTTGCTAAGTAAGAATCAGCTGTCTTTAATTATCAGGTCATTTGGTCATCAAATAATTCTAGAATTATATATTCTATGATGCTATGTCAGTTACAAAAAAAAATAGCTTTCTCTAACTGATGGTAGAACATCAACTTGATGGCTGAAGCTACTAGCTAGTCATGCTAACCATACTATACAGTTCTGAACCAGTTATACTGGAGACATCTGGTTCCAACTGACACAGAATGTTGAACCATAATCTCATCAGATGATTCATTTACAATAAGCTGCTGCTTATTTCACACTCATCAAAGATTTCATAGACTTCAAGGATGAGGATGTTCTCATTAGCTAATATAGTATCTAATTTAGTAAGATACTATGAGGAAACATTAACTGACTGATGTCAAAATCTTTCTTTGAATTTTCATTCAGTGTTGATTGAATACCTGAACATTGTGCATGGATTAAACTGTATTTAGGGGTATTCTGCATTACATGATTTTAAAAGAGTTAGTTAGCTACTTTTGAAAAATGTTCAAAGCTGTGTCAGCATCAGTTCAACCATGAGCTAAAACACAGTTATCCATGTCTTGCAGCAGGAGTTATTCATAAACCATCGGAAATACTACTCCTCAAGTTTGTATGCAATAATTGTATCACATGCAAATGTCATTGGTTTGAAGCAGTTGAATTTGAAAGTGATCCACACATGCTACATCAAAGGCTTCTCGGGCATCCTTATACTGCAAAATCATGTTTTAATAACCAAAGGAATACTGGACACAGTTAAAATGCTAAATCTTTTTTTTATCATGAGAGAATTATAAAACATTATCCTAAAATCTACATTTTAACCATGATGGATAGAAAAAAACAGATGTACAATCTACATCTACATGAATGGACATAGACGTTTCATCAGCATAATAGAACATTACCTAAGGCAGCTTTTGTCTCAGCTGATGCAAATGGATGTTTGTGTTGATGCAGATGTGTGTGGCAGGGGGTTGGGGGGTGGGTATGGAGGGAAGCCGTGCTGATGTGCCTCCAGGCCGACTCGCTGGCAGTCCTTGTTTAGCGCAATTGCAAAATTATTTTAATGAATCCCACTCCAATGTTATATCTGACACTAATCTTTAGGTCAAAAATAGCATCAGTTTCTTGTCAAAATGCACTTTTGACATCCTCTTCTCCACACAATATATTTATTTCATTATTTTTTTTCATCAGAGAAACTTAGAGTGACAAGGGACAAGAGTGCAGTGCTTGCAAAGTCAGGACTCCAGGTCAGATCCTGCTCAGAAACATCATTTAGATTAATCTCACAGCTTATTCATTTAACATCTATATGCTTAAAAAAGCTTGAAAGGAACATGCTATCTCCAACAATTCTAATAAGTATTGTTAACGATTTGACCAGGCACATCATGGAAAGTATTTTGTTAGATCTGTTGAGCACACACAAAGTGACCAGTCCTTAATTAATGAAGACTTTTTATTTTCCCTTAAAACATCCTTGCAGGAGCAGGTGCCATTTTAGTGGGGTCGGACAACAAACATGCCCATATGCAATTGGAAATATTTCTGAAATTAAAGACAACATTCATTCTATGCAGAAATGATAATATACATTTGATTTTATAAGAAAGATCTGATAAGAAATACACCAATACAAGCACCTCTCTCCTATTGAATGGGACACTCCTTAGACTTTTGATGAGGAAGGCAAGCTTATAGGGGGTGGTAAGTGTAAACACTCATCATATAGAAAAATTTCATACCAGTTAGAACATTCATCACAGACCAAAGGTCAATAATGGGAACCAGGCCACATGACGATGCAATTTATTTTAATCAAGTTATGATAAGTAAGGAAGACATGGTAGTCATTTCTATGTAACATCAGTGTGTTAGGGCAGGAACAAATCTCTGGTCAGATTGAAATCTGTGGAATAACAACACACATACCAGTGACATTATGGGCAGACACGGCATTCAAAAAAGATTCAGAGTATTCCTCCAACCATAAAATGGTGGTCGAATACCTAATCATTACCACTGCGACACTCTTTCATGCATGTGAAGCTGTAAACGTGGGGTGTACATCCAGTTATTTAAAGAAACAAAAGAACAGGTGATTTTGCTCTCAGGAAAGGGAAAAAGGGGGGATTTAGTTCCTCCCCAAACAAAAGCCGAGACAACATACAAAAGAATCATTATTAAGTTTGTGAATAGATACACAACCGAATGACAGGTCCTTTTAAGTGGCACCTGTTCCCGTTCGAATGCCACGGCACGACCCCTTTTTATGCAGCACTTCCTCCAAAGGGTTAATTCAATCTCCCTGATGCTCCCTGCTCCGTCGCCCGCACTCCCATCATACTTTAGGCCCAGTGGAGCGTCCCCTCATTGGTGATACCTTTGGCTCCACAATAGAAGCCAATTTGTTAGAATCTTTCACAGGTCAGAGGCTGTGCGGAGGCAAAAAGGTTGCCTCGGCCACCAGAAAAATAAAGCCATCCTCAGTGGGGCAAATTAAACGTCTGCCACTCTTTATGACCATAGACGTATAATATATTAATATCCATTTCCCTCCCTCTGACGCAGGGCTGTGAGATATAGCCACCCGGCCCAGTTAACGCAGGTTAATAGATTGATTCCGGTGACATGGCTCATAATGAACAGTAAATTGTTTTATCTCTTAAGTCTTATTTGGTCAGCCAGGAAAACATATGAGGTAATATGGCTGCCGCTAAATGGACCGTATAATAGATGTCTCGCTATAGCATAAGGGTGGAGGTGACAGCGGAGCCATGATTAATGAAAATAATAATGCTCTTGAAATTGAAATTTTTCTAATTCTTTTTTTTTTTTTCCCTCTGCACCCCTTTCCGCTTTTCCTGTTCGTGGCTGTCTGGGCTGTTCATGCGGGTGATGATTTGTGGGCGATCGCCGGGCCACTCCATGTCCCCTGGTTTTCTGGGCTTTCCGCCTGCATGGAAAAACCCCTCACATCATACTGTATAACCCCCCCAACCCCTCCCCAGCCAACCCCCATTACCTCCCAGATTATTTGAACATGACTCGTTACGTAATCCAAATTATGAGGGTGAAAAAAAAACCCAAAGGATGAAAGGATACAACTGAGATCTCTGGCATACCGTTCTGGAATTAGCATGCTCATTTTGCACGATTTTGCAAAATACACAGCCCATAATGTGGAGATGAGAGGGTCACCTCTGCACTCTCCTTGTGGACGGATTTCAAGTTGACCTACAAATTACGTTTTTCTTTTTTTTTTTTTCACGTGCAATAGCGCTTCAGTGTTACAGTCACCCCAGAAACCTAATTCTGGAACAATTAAATTATCTTTCACCTTTTGTAGTGTGACCGGTTGGCTTTTAGATGACATTTTCTCACACACTGCATCTGATTTAACCTGTCCCCAGCAACAACATGCTCTCCTGGTTCACGCTGTGCATTGAACAAGGCTACTACAGAATCACTGAATGGAAAATATATTAATTGTGAAAATATATAAGGCAGTAATTGTGCGTTTAAAACTCCCAAAATGTTGTCATGGCAATTTCAGAAAAGGCCATTTTTGTCATCCCGATGGCATTAATTGAATGTTCTTGTTTGAGCTCATTGAATGTGTTTGGTTTCAGAATAAAGCTTTCACTTGGCCTTGTCCTTGGACCCAGCAATCCCTCAGCCTTCTTTGGATGAGCGCATGTTTTTTTCCTAGCAGAGTTCTGGCTGGCCAAGGCTATCTACTGCATTTGTGAAGTTTCTTTAAACAGGCATTCAGGCAGGTTTTGTTCTCTTCCATTGACCCCTTTAAGAGCAGACCAGCACTAAAATATGGTGTTTGCATTATGGCGCATAAAAAGGTTTCAGTTCCACCGTTTTTGTTCTGAGGACTTGGACATATTATCCGATGTCTTTATTCAGGGTTGTTTTCAAATCTGGACATGATTTTCATTGCAATGATAAATATGGTAAACCACATGCTGTTTATTACTTTCACATTATTAGCAATTGTGCATTGATGTATTTTTACATTATTATTATTATTTTAGCTTTAGTAGTAGTAGTAGTATCCTGGAATGTAAATTACACAAAGCACGGTAAAATTCAAAGCACAAGGTCCTATACTGTAAACTGATGTGCCCAGACACATACATACATGCAGGTACATGCATGCATACATGTAGAGAAAAGGTGAACCGAAGGAAAAATCGGTTACTTAAGTGAACCCTTAGGGTACTGATTGACTGATATTATAGTGGCCACCCAAATCATTATTGATAGTTTTTTGCACATATTCTCAATGCTTAAAATGGAAACTGTTATATACATATATATTATTATATATATTATATATATATTATTATATATTTAAGAATATTTAAGTTTCTGGAAGATCACTGACCACCTTTATTGTATATCACTTGTATGCATAATAAAACTAATAGAATTATACATCTCCCTAATGTTCTGTCTGCACTCCCAGTAATTGCAATTGTAATCCTGTTGCTAATCTGGTAAATTTGTATGAATATTTATTGTCTATTTTATTACATTTGACCTTCACTTGATAAAATGATGTGTTCTCTGTCTGTGTGATATGATTTATTACATGACCTACTACTTAGGATACTTAGAAAGAACTGAGTAAGAATTGCAATTTAGTCATTCTTTGTCATTAAGGGTTTTTGAATTTATACTTTAAAGCCTTGAGATGAATTATTAGCAGGTTGTATTGGATCTTACTTGTGCAAAATTCAGACACTAGAGGGAGAACTTGGCATCCATCCCAAATGAAATCTTCAAAATTAACCTTGACGAAACCCAAGGAAAAGATACGTTATGCGGTAACATCAAAAACAATTTATCAGTATGAAAAGTCAGATATTGCAGTCACACTTAAAATTGTTTAGGAATAAGCAAATGTGCAAGAAATGGGGGAAAAAAGTTTTGCATTTGCTTAATATCACTCCTCAAAGTTGAGGACAAAGTGGATTGTAGATAGACTGAATTTAGCCTGTAGTCTTGGGCTTGATTAGCATGGTTGTTCCATATTATATTATGCAAGATTATAGTTGAAAATCAAATAAATAAAAATAAGCAGGCATGTGCAAGATCAATAAAGTTAATTTAATGCCAGTGATATGCCTAGATAGTGCTGGGGCTTCTGCTGTCCCCCTGGAGGTGACAAAAAGCTGGGAATCATGCCCTGACCTGTGTCACACGGGGTGCCCGCCACGTCACCTGAGCCTCCCATCAGCCCGCCTCCATGAGAGCGTGAGGCCTCGCGACGCAACCTGCCGCGGCAAGGTGATGAATTACCACTCGTAACTAGCATTGATTACTCTGTGCTTCCCCACCTCATGTGACAACTGTTCAGTCACTCTGAATGGACCTTAATAGCATATTAGAGGGAGGAAAGCACACGGCAGGCCTCCCGTTGATTAAACCTGCTTGTTGCTTAATAAAGACAAACTAAAGTATTCTGGCCTTCGCTGTCCATTGACCGCACACAGAGGGATATTGGCCTGGTGTTTCTGGTAAATTGGAGTCATTAATTTGGATGTAACAAATATCTTTTTTTTTTTTCCTTCAGTGAGGTAAGTGTTTCTTTCGTAAAATATTCAGTCAAGAATTTTTCTCCAAAATGAATTTCAGCCAAACTGTGGTTCAGCTTGACTGAAACATTAGGGAATATACATTTTTCCTTTGGTCAGAAGGCATTATTACAATTATCAGTCATTCCAAAACATTACATCCTAAGGGCATGGGTTGGGGGAAGGAAAGCAGGCACCTAAAGTTATTTTAGTGTCTTCTTACATAATAAGCAGCTATTGACAAAGACTTATTGGTCTGGTAAGCTACTTTTCAAGCTTTTTGGGTGTAATTAATATCTATATCCATCCATTGTGTTAAATCGATCAGCAGCTTTTTTGGTTGAGGACTTTGAACACTGAGCATGAGTGGCTACTGTCCAGTCAAAAACACTGAAAAAGACATATCAGTCTGAAAAGGCAGCTTCATCCAAAGTGATATTGCCCATTGGAAGTGACATCTCCGCAGCCTGTTTGGTGAAGTGTACTACATAAATCTACCAGTGATGGTGTTTCTCAGGATCTCAAGATGAAGTCACTGACCCTGACAAAAGGATCACCAGGAATAAAAAAAGATTACAAATAATGGCCAAAAATAATTGAAATAAAAGGCAAATTCCTGGAATCCCACTTACTTGCTGCTGTGTTTTCATTCGTCTGCACTTTCCAGAGGAGTTACTTGCATTAAAAGGGACAATTTATACAAGAAGAAAGGATATAATTGAAACTGTTGAAACAAACTTTGATTAACTGTGCTGCATTTATATGGTGCCTTTCATGTATCACATAACTCTTCACCATGAAGGAGAGGGGGTGGGTTATGACTTCCCCTCCCTTTCCTAAAGCACTTTAATATTACCAGTGGATGCCTGAAAATAGGTCATATCAAATTTCTGCATTTTGTGTTATTGACAGGAAAATCCTTAGAAAAATGCACAGCTCTGCTGTCTGTCAGCAGTTACACATCACTTCAGGCTTCTTTGAGCAAAGTCAGCTTGAACGCAAGCCCTGCTTCATACCCATGTCTTTGGTGTATAAACAGAGATAACAGAGACATTGTGGGAAATACTTATAATCTGAAGTCAGGCATGTGCGGTATAATGAACAGGGCTGCGTGATAAATTACTGACACTAAAATGAAAGTAACCATAAACATGAAGTAAAGACCTCCGCAATGACACACAATTGCTTAAACCATCAGACAAAATTTTCACTTTGGCTGACCTCTGGCTGAACCTGAGTTGACCCGGTCATTAAGTGGTCAGACTGCGTCAACACAGCCTGGATCAAAAAAAGAGCGATACATTCACGCTGGTCAGAATACTGGTTTTTCGCTCTAAAATAATTCCTCAAATATGGATTTTAAATTGGAAACCATGAACACTGGAATCAAAATCAACCTCTGTGTGTCTTCTCTTCTTCCCACCCCCACACCTCCCCTCCCCCTTCCTGCCATCGACTTGTCACTCCTAACATTTGCATGAAGGAAACTAAATTCGCATAAAGGGCAGAAAATGTCACTCCTACGTCTGATTGAAAAACAGGCAGCTGATGATTCTATACAGAGCTGTACAAAAGAAGATGTCTATTGTCTGTGAACCTTTGATCCAGAGCTTAGACCGAGGCCAGCCCCCAGCAGGCTGGTGTTCACTCCAGGTCAGGGGCTTTTGCCCTCTCCTGGCCTGTAGGCCACGGTGGTCTCCCTTTGCCTTGGACACTGCAGTAATCTACTGACCACGTGGGAGACATGGTAGTCAAGTCAAGTCTGGGGGTAATTACCGTATTAGTGATCTGAAGGCCGCTGTTTGTTGTCAAAAGTGTTATGACCATTGTAGTTGCTTTGTAAATGTGTCTACCCAAGGCCAATTACAGTGCTCATATCTCACATACTAGTATCTTGTTTATTCAGTCTTTTTTAAAGGCTCTGCAGGAGTACTCCACTTTGGCATCAAACCTACAACCTTTGGGTTATTCAGCTACTCCCTTTACATTAGCTGCTTTCTTCCGATGGCCAGCAAACGGCTGGCCAGCATTTTACAGATGTTTTTTCTATTTAACACGCACACAGACGTATGAGATGAAGGTCTCGGGCGGAGCCAAGCGTTCTCCATCTGCCTGCTCACTTCCTGTGGCTAAAGTACCCCCCCCCCCCCCCCCACCCCCCTGTCCCATAAGCCTCCCTCTCTCTCACCATCCTGTTCCTTTCGCTTCGTTCTCACCCTCCAGCGCTGTCTTGCTGCGCCTCTCTTGCTCTTTCCCGCTCCTCTTTGGGAAAGGCCGAACTCTTCCTGACAAGTTCTTCGCTGACTGGAAAAGAAACGAGGCCCCTGGAGACCATCAGAGATTCGCTGCCAAAAAAAAGGGAAGAAAAAATGCGTGGGAATCATGGGGATGGGAAGAAGGAGGGATTTTAATGTTTTTCAGGCCTGTGCTGGTCAGTGGAAAATACCTCCATTGTTAATTGAATTTATTTTATGTGAGAACGCGACATCAATCAATTGAAAGATCACATTTTACAGTGTGCGATATAGCTCTCTTAACAAAGAGGTCACCATGGTGGTCTTCATGGAGTGGAGTTCATGGAAAAACATATTGTAAAATAATTTGTGGTACACATTAGAAAATATTAATGCTATAGCGTGTAAGGACTGAAGGACATTTTTTTTTTCAAAATAAGCCCCAAACACCACCCATTTAGTTGAGAGAAATCTCATTATAACCATTTCTCATTTTGTGTTGATGCGAGTGAAGTAATTGGAACTACTTCATAGCGGGGTCAAATTATTTTGTTGTGTGCCACTTGTAAAATAAAGTTTTTATTTCAAAACCTACAGCAACATGTGGAATAAAAGGGCAGTGCTTTCAGGCTCCTTAAAGGCATTATCGTATGGCACCCTGGCTCAGATATAGGGAGTGAAAGAAGCAGTTAGAAGTTTGCAGATATCTGGAGACAGTGTTTTCTGCAGTGTTTCATAATGCACAAAAATCAAGATGTAAAATCAGCATGTGAACACACAGTTATAAATACATAAATATCATTAGCATAAATATCAGTAAACATAAATATAAACATTGCTGGCTTCGTTGGAATTTTCCTTAGTTTCTTAATTAGTTTTTATCCCTACCAGAACCTTCAGTTTGCTTGATGTGCATGTCAGTGACATGATGTATTAATCTGTATCAATTTAACAAAAGGAGCACCAAAGAAAGCATGGCCCCTACCAAAAGCAAGAAGTCTGCAGGCCATGCTCCTCCACACACGCTCTTTCAACTACATGCCCATGGACATTGCAAGCATTTTAAGTAAAATTTGATGAAATAGGAGTGAATTCCTTTTCGATCGAGACGTTTTCCTCTAGATGCGGTCATGTGACTGGGAGTGGTGGCAGCTGTTAAAGCAGAGGCGAGTCTCCCATGTTCCCAGAAGAAAGAGGGCCGTTTCGCGGGGACTTGCCCTGTTGCTTTCTCAGCGCCCAGCATAGCCCCGAGTCCTTGAGGGGGTCAGGGGGGTCAATCTCTTGTAACACAGTGTCACTTACCATCTTTGTTCGATGATGGACTTAAAAAGGCCTTTATAGCGCGTGCACAATCAGGCTTCATTCTTATATTAAAAGCCTGTAACAAAGATGAGGTGGGGGGCCATCTTAGGCTTCAAGAGAGATCAACATCTAAGCAACTGTATGTTCGCCATCTCCTCTCCTGCCACTCAATAAAGACCTCCAAATGTTCTAAATCTTGACTGATTTCGCTCATTAATTTCACTCATGAATAAGTCCTGAAGCTTCCCTCTCATGAGTTTGAGATTCCTATTGATATCAAAATTTGAACGCTTACCCAAGCTGTCAATCTGTCATCCTTTGTTTTGCCCTTTCTGAATTTTGTTTAATGCTGAGTGCAACAAAAAGGAAAAAAAAATCACTCTCAGAATGAAACGGCTGAATCAGTACACTCTAAATCCAAGTCAAAGCTGGGGATTTGTTTTTGTTAAACTGACAGTGTTATTGTCTTTCTTGTAAGCAGCCCTTACTGGATAGATTACGGGTTGCCTTCCCCGTTGACATTATGGAGAACATTCTTTTTCAGCTATGCCACCTGTAGCACTTCCTGCAATGCCTTACCGAATCAGGGTTTTCTTCATTCTCTCTTAATTCTTAACTTCTTAATTCTTTTAATTTTTTTTCCCTTTTTTATGTTTATTTTTATTGAATCTATTGTAAGAACTGTTAAGAATAATTTTCATGTTCTGAAAGATGCGATTTAACACAGTTCTTCCATCATTATGGGAGTCATTTACATGGTGCATATCAACCAATGTGACTCAGATTTTCTATGAGGTAGTGTGAACATTACAGCCTGATTAATACAGCCCGTGTGAAACCCTTCCCACAGACTGACACCTACAGTGACAATGTGGCCTTGCTGCTGTGGACCTCGCCCCATTTATTACCAAAAAAAGAGGCGGAAAGCTGGCTAATGTCAACAGCTGGAGGCGAGGCGTGAAGACTGCTGCTCGGTTTTGACAAGTTTACAAAACAATACGGGAATCTTCATTAATCTGGTGGTGCTGGGGGCGGAATGGGGTCGTCCACACGTGTTCGGACAGCGGCGCGCAGGAACCAGAGGAACTCCTCCGCGTCTGTGGCAAGGCAGGGGCAACTGAATCGCTTCTCTGCGGGAAGCTGGATTGGGTGGTTTGTTTAGCTGGATGTGATTTTGATTGGCGGGGAGGGGGGCGTCGCCTCCCCATTGTAACACAATGGGACGTGCTTTCTAAACACGACTAATATGCTATAATGATGTGGCCTTCGTCCAAGTGAGTGGTTGTTCGCGTTTCCAGATTAAAGTGTCCCCTTTTTTTATTAATCACAAAGCACCTCTCTTTATATAATTGTGTGAGAATTTGTTGGCCGGTGAGGACAGTTGATTTTCTATGGAGTCAACATCCCCCTCACATGGTATATGTTAATTATTGAATTATTGAATGATTCTATGCGTGTTATTTTGTTACTTATCGCATTTAGGCAGAAAAGCATAGCACATAACCCTCACACCCATACACATGTCCACATACCCACACTCACACACACACACACACACCCCTACAATGAATCATATGTAGACTAACCTCTGTCATCTGAGTCCATTCACTGTGCTGAAATTTCAGATTATGATCATTGCCTTCACAAATTGGCTAATGAAGATAAGCCATGTTTAACGAGCGAATGGGTCTGAAGAACGAAAAAAAAAGCCTCTCACATCACCCATCTCGTCTTAAAAAATGTTTGGCCAATTGTCGCAGAGTGTTGTACAAATGGACAGGATGGAAAAACCCCCAGGAGTATCGTATTGCAGGAAATAACCGCTCTCACTCTCTCAGTAACTGATTCCAGGAAAAAAGGGAAAAAAAAGAGGGGGGGGGGCAGAGAAAGACAAGAGGCAGGCCTGGGAGTTTGAACATTGAACAAGATAAATTCTTGCGAATTCTAATTGGAGAACAGTTGATTTAATTGGCGTCCATTTGGCTGACAAAGGGAGGCCGCATAGTAGGAAGGCTGGACGGGCCCTCGGGGGGATGTGAACTCACAGCGGCCCAGAACCGCTCCGGGACGGATCGCTTCCAAACACAAACCGTGGGAGCTGGCGGGACAGATTGCAGGGGAGGAGGACCGGAGAGAGAGGCTTTCAGCAGACAGGCTCCTTCATTGTCAGGACGAAGGCAGGCCTCTGTGGCAGTTGCATTATGCTCCCAAATTGCACTTAAGGTTGCGCGGTGTAATCTATAGCAGAGCTGACCCGGGGAAAGACAAAAGTTTGTACGGTTCACCGAGCTCTGTATCCTGAGAGAGATTCCCTCTGATAAGCCTAAATTGATGAGATCACAACAAACAGCTGAATGTATTCAAGACCGTTAAATCGTTTTCTTTTTTGTTGTTGTTGTTTATTTTTCATTTATTTTTTTTACCAAGTACGTGTTGTTTTCTAGCATATACATGTTAACTTCTAAAATAAGTACTATCAATGCAATTCTTTTTTTGATAGAGCCATTTGATTTGTTTTGCTGTCAGATCTATAGTATAGAACTAGCAGTAAAACAAAACCATTCTATAGTCATTCAAAATACGTCAAAGTTTTCGACAAGATCACAAAACAGTGCAGGTCACAAACCAGTGGCCATTTTGCTAATGCTCAACAGGACTCGATGAGAGGTCACAAGCGTATATATTGCCTTGATTTTTGCAAGCACAGCTCAAAATGCTTCAATATCAGGTGTGACATTTAGTCTCTTTGTTCTGTAAACAGATTTGTTTTTTGAAAGTAGTAGGCATTCCTGGTAAGACAGCTAGATTGTGAAGTGGTAAGTTGCTGTAGTCTCAGATGGTTTTCATACAGACATTGCTGAGGGGAAATATCTCAAGTCAATGCATTCGTTGCAGAATATTGTCTTTTTCAATCATATACTGATTGAACTGAAACATGGCATAGAAAGTGTATGTTACAAACAACCAAATACATCAAAATTAATGTTTATGAAGGAAATTTTTATCCATATTCACCTCTGAACTTATAGAGATATGCCATTACATTGAGATATTTCATGTAAATTTCAGATATGGTTCATTGTACAGCCCATGGAAGTTGCAGATGACACTGAACTGAAACTGAAATCTGCCTTTTTAGTATCACATTTGTTAATTTTATTCAACATGGAGATTTTGTGTCAAACTCTTTTTCTGTCTCCCTCGCGCCAGTGTGTGGTATGTGACCATGGCCCATAGCGGTGATAAACGAGCTGCATCTGTGGGCAAGAAAGGCCAGGATGTGCCAGCCCAAGTAGGGTGGGGGGGCATCCAGGTGTGGGCCACTTTGTGCTGTTGTGTTTTCCCAGCGTCCCTGGGGAGGAAGGGAGGGGAGCGATGGGCCAACTACCCGGACGGGCTTCAAGAGACAGAGGTCAATCACAGGCGGACACCCCCCCACCACCACACACACTTTCTCTCCACCGGGGGGTGCGCACACCGCCTATCTCTTCTTCGGCTTTTACTCTTCCCCTCCCTGCTTTTTTTGCATTGACCTCAGACTTGGAACTGGGAACACTCCAAGCTCTGGACTCTGAATCAGCCCCCCCAGTCTTTTTTTTGGGTTAGTATTTACATTCTTGAGCATCATTCAGAGGATCTGTTGTTTGGGGAAAGAAAAAGAAAAAAAAGTTAGGATTGCTTGCAGCTTCTGACACAAACATTTTTGTCTCTTTGACACTGATCACTTCTTTTTCCCGTGTCTTGTACATGTCAAACAAATGTATCAGGTTAAGCATCAACATCACAGTGCAAAATGTCAATTTTACACTATCATACTGTTTTTCATTTGCCACGTTATTCAGCAAGACCTTCTTACAGTGCACCCTTTTTACATACTACCATTAGTATTTCTATTAATATTCTATCGATAGACATTTTTATCCAGATATACTTAGCATGGTGCTTTCAGGTTTACACCTTTACAGTTTGTTCTGTATTATGCTGGCACTTGAGTAATGAAGTGCTTTGCTTAAGGGTACAACAGCAGCTTCTCACCTGAGATTCAAGGTCATGACCCTCAGATCCCAAATCCAATGTACTAACCTCTACACCACAAAATCCTCTCCAGTTAGTTGTGCTGTTCAATTATGCATTTATTAAAGTCAATTTCAAACACCAAAAAACACGACGATGTAAATGAGGTTGGTAATTCATTCATGTGGAATTCTTTTTCAGTCCCTTTGAACATGAAACTCTAATTTAATTGACCTAATGATCTTGGTCTCTTCTTTAATCAAGGTTCAGTAACCTGCATCCCTATATGCTCATAAACATCAACATCATTCTTCGGTTCCTTATACAGGTAACATGTCCGCGCGCAGCAATACAGTGCAGTTAAAGGCATTTGTTGCACATGCCCATTGCTGTGCTGCGTACCCACTATTGAAGTTTATTTATCCTTGTCTTCTTTTCAGGGCAATGCTATTGTTGCAGTGCTGGCTTTGACAGCCTAATGACTGCAAAAGTCTTTAATCTCTCGTCGCATATGGCAGGACAGCTCTCACCTTGGTTGGCACTTAAAGAGACGATTTCTCAAGAAAGAAAAAAAAAAAGTCGCCTTTCAATTAGAGGCAGGGAGAGCGCGCATCGGAGCCATGCGCTGTCGGAGAAAACTGCCCACTCCTGATGTAAATGAAGAGATGCATATCAGTGTTAATCCATTGCTTTGTAGTCACATCCACACCCAAAGTCTATCTAATTTCTCTTTGCAGGCACTCTCCTCTGCGGCCAGAAGCGTATTGATCGGCCGTAATTGAAGTGTTCTTGATAATCCGCAGAGCACGAAGGGAGAGAAGAGGGAGAGAGAGAGAAAAAGGGGGAGAGAAAGAGAGAGAGAGAGAGAGAGAGAGAGAGAGAGAGAGAGACCCTCACCTTTCACCACAATTGGCAAAGAATGGATTGGGGGGGGGGGGGGGGTGTCGGGCGTTGGGGGGGTTGTTGGGATGGAGGGGTGGGGTGGGCGGGTTTGGACGACGCCCTTTTCACAATTTTTTCTCAGCTGATTAAACTCATTGAGGCCCAGGCAAATGGAACACATCAACACAAAGGCCTGCCTGGCAGCTTACAGCAATTCAGATTTCTTTATTCAAACAGAAACTGCCAAATCCTCTTCAGAGCACAAGGCACTTTTAACACTAACATTAAATGGCAGGAGTGCCTTGGTCAGAAATTCACAGTATAGCACGCAGTACGAACACTGCTTCATCATGTGGAATCTAGATACACTTTGTTAAAACTGAGTTAAAACAAGGCTAATCTTTTTTTTCACTTGGATGTGTGTACAGATACACAGGTACACATTTAGGATTCCAGTGATTAAGAATTCTAATGGAGATCTATCAAATAAAGGTTTAGTCAGTGATTAAAAAGCTGACTCAATCAAAACAATGTGTAAGTAATATTTAAGTATTTATTTAGAAAAATCCTACAGGTAGCATTGGAGTAGCCCTTAAAACAGGAGACACATGGAAAAAATAATGAACAATGGCAAAAATGGGACAGAAATATGCAATGGGCGTATTGTGAATAACTGTCTGTGTCAAACTATTGCATTAACATTTTGCAATTAACATACCCTCTTCGAAAGGCCCATTAAAAAATGCAAAAATAGTAATCTGAGTGAAACATCAAGGAGACGTGGTTCTGTTTGTGACACATATTGCAGTTGAGATTTGTATTTTGATTAAATCTATGTCTGATATTTGAACTTGTGTCCGCGCGGCAGGAAATAGCGATCTGTTTCCTGGTGGGTTTTCCGTCAAGTGTGGCAGGATGGTGCCACTTCCAAGCGGATGTCTGAGCACGCTCAGTACATGGGAGGGACCACCCCCCTCCCCCTTACCCCAGCCGGCTGGCCTTGTGGACACTGCACCTCCTGACTGTAAACACTCGTGCTCTTCCCAAAGGTCGACAGAGGCAAAAAGGGGTCAGCCAAGAGAAGGGAGACAACAATAACCTTGTAACCAGGTCAATGGGGAACATCCTCCAATTAATTTATGTCTAGACTCATAAATAAATGGATGTCCTTTCGAAATTTCTTGTTCTTTGCTGCAACAGCATGGAGCAGTTTTGACTGTCACATTTTTTCTTTCTTGTTTCTTTTTTCATATTTCCAAAGTCTAAGGCAGATCAGCAATTCCTACAAACATACAACCTTGAAAAGAATCAAAAACACAAAATATTGTAACTTTCCACCTTGTGGTTCCAGAAGAGATACGATATGTGGTAATATCACTGCTTCTGAAATTCACCTGCACGATAGGAGAAGGCCTCCTCATCGTACAACAAAACAAAAAAGGGCACTTTTTCACAGCGCTGTTACCACTTTACGTCAGAATAATTGTCAGTTAGTTGTTCGGTGCCTCAGTATGATAGTCCACACAGTCTGGAGGAAGCTCAAGTTGCTTCAAGTTAAAATTACAACATTGTGTTTTTGTTTTTAACATATTACGGTTCCTTTATCTAGGGTTTTTGTGACCCAGATTTTTCAGACATGAAATATTACACAATCAACAAAAAAAAAGAATTTCTAGCTTTGTATCAACATGTGGTTTTACTTTGCTTTACACCTATGTCTAGGTATTCCAGAACACAAGCACAGTGAGATCCTCCCATCCCAGAAAATCCTCTCAGGCAGCTGTAAGAAACAGTGAAAGGCTGTATCCTGGTGTGGACCAGAGCAGTTTTATTTAGAAACCCACAATGTTGTGATGGTATTTCCTAAGAATCACTACCCTGCGTGAACAGAGGAATAAACACGACACCATTCAATCATTGCTAGCTCTAGTGCATTATGTAACTTTACAGAAGCTTCTCATTAGCCGGCTTCTCAAAAGTAGCCCTGTGTATATGCTTGTGTTTTTAATAGGAGAGACTGTTCTGGTACTAGGGTTAATTACATTATAGCACCAAACTCATGCGCTGCTTGAAATCAGTGCTGTCGTCCTTGATCACTGTGTTGTGAAATTTGCTATGAACACAACAGGCAGTGCATTGGCCTGCATGCAGACAATTTACATTATTCGCATAATCCCACAGTGTTCCAAGAAACCAAGCAAATCCTTGTTCCCTGTAATGTTTGTTTATGAACAGGAAGATTTAAAAGTCATCAGGGGTCAAAGATATAAACACTCAGCCCCGCTAATAATACCTGACATACTTATATAATTACTGCTGCACATTAATTTCAAGCTTCCCATGAAAAAAAAAAGATTATTGTTTGAAAATGAAACTGATCAGAGTTGTTTGGACTTATGTTGTTTGGACTTAATACAGCAGGTTTACTGCTGAAGTAAGAATACTAGTGAATGTGTATTTTCATGAAAGGAGTTGTAAATAACTGGGCAATATGATCAAACTTTAATCTAGAGTTATTTGTACTAACTCTAGTTTTATGCTGGTCTTTTTTTGCAAAATCTACTTGAAAGCATGACAATTTCAGATATTGAACATGCTAGAAATTCCATGAGGCCTTTTCTTGTACAAAATATTAGGGCTGTTTTACAGGTGTAACAGGTGTAATTACTAATAAAGGGTTTGTGCACCCTGTAACCTGTCAGGCTGGGATTCAGAGGATATATGGTAAACATTATAATGAGTCATGTGACAGAATCTGCATTCCCCATCCCTACCCATACCCTGCGCATTCACCTTCACCTGTCCTGACAAAAGCCAAGCTGTGTTCTGTTATACCACATACAGAACACACACACACACACACACACACACACACACATAGGCATGCACACACACAGAAACACATGTATACATGTGACTTCATGAACTCCTACTGTTATATTTTCCAGAAGCTTTTTTTTCCACATTCTAAAAGTTTCCTATTTGATAGTACTCCTTATTGAAAATCCATGTTTGGAAAAATGTATATGTATTGATTTATGTCACTTGATAAAACTGACTTCTTTGTTCTCATGTGAAACATTGGCAAAGCTTCACAATGTCAGGAAAATGGTCTCTCTTAAAAAAAAGAGTTTTATCATAATCCTGTAAAAATACTGCTTTAGAAAGCTATGTAAATGCTCTTTGTAAGTGCAGTAATGTTAAACTGCATTCCGGGTAGTCAATCTGCAATCAATGAAACACAGGCTTGTTGCTACCATTACAACTGACTAGGCAATAGGAGGCAAACCAAGATGGCATCCTTCATCCTGAAAAGAAAACACCATTGGTAACGCAAACATATTCAACAGGTGGAGCATGGAGAAATGTATTGAACATCCTGTGCTTGTAACAGTCTCTCTTAAAGCTAAATTAAACCAATCCCATGAATGATTCAGTTCGCAAATATGGCAAGCCGAGCAGGGGTTAGGGACGGCGACCAGACTCAAAGCCTCACCTCAAAGCGGCTTTGCCTCGGCACGCCTTCTCCATGTGTGTACTTTATCGGCGAGGGCGGCGAGGTGAGGGGCTGAGGAGTCTGACTTGTTAACAGCGCGTCGGCGTCCCTGCACCGCCGCACACAGCGCGCGGGCGCGGGGACACAGAGTTATTGCTCCCACGCTGTCTCGCTCTGGAGAGAAAATGAGGAATAGCCATAACTCCTTCCTCTCTCACACGCTGCCCTCGGTGACTCCGGTTTTAAGTGGGCTGCAGGTAATTGCTGAGGCGGTGCCGCGCGTTGGCCTACCCCTCTTTGTGTTGCCTTCCGTGTCATTTCTATTTATTATATTCCACACGCTCCCGGTCTCAGTAATCAATTTCGCAAGGATACAGGGCCTGATATCAGCCGCTGGGAGCATTATGAGGCGAGCCCGGCTCTTATCAAGTGCAGAATTGCCATCTAGAGGTCAGATAAACAGGAGAGTAACGTGACCCCCTTCCCCCAGCCCAGGAACACTAAGGAGGTGTGGGCTGGGGGGGAGGACAAAACAAAAAGCAAGGATAAGGTTGTGACCCCTGTAAGGTGCCTCTTGTTATGTCTGACCTTCAGAATTTCATCATCAGGGCTCCTGACTGCTTGATAATTTGGAGGCGCTGGTCTCATCTCTTCCTCGCGTCGGAGGGGGTAAGCCCGCAGACGCCCCCTCTCTGATTATCTCCCCACTCTCGCGGCTGCCCTTTATAGACCAACCTCAACTCCATCAATCACACCGCCCCCCCCCCCCACCAGCACCACCAGCCTTGGTGTATCCCCTGTCCCCACTCCACGCACTACATTGGCTGGGGCAATATTATTGTGGGAAACATACCGCAGTGTCCGGGCTGACTCTTGGAGAGGACTCTGGGAGGTAGGATTTTGATTATTTACATCTGTCAGCAGCGAAGACAGGGGAATGCCGACTGACCTCTTATCATGCTTCCCAACAAGTATTGAACAAAATTAATTTTCGCTGTCCAATAAGCATGCCTATTCCCGCCCGGGATATTACCAGGTGGCCTGTGCCCTTTCAAAATGAGAAGAACAGAAGTTGGTTGCTGAGCCTCAAGCGTACAAACCAGAATTTTAAATCACGTCACGTAAATACTGAAATTTTACTTCAAAATTCTGACACATCCAAAAAATTACTTCCTGTCACCCCCTTTTTTAATATCTGTCTTCTTGTCTATCCCTTCTGTCTGTGTCTTTGTACATGTATAGATACACACACAAACAAATCATGCTATCATTATATGATTTGTGCCATCAATTCAAAATATTCACTGTATAATCCATTCAAATAATGTTCTGCTAATTAGCAGGTATTTCACAGTGAAGGTGCTGGTGTCTGTGTCTGGGATCACAGTGCAGCTGACACAAGGAATTAAATCAGGACTGTCATGCAGCTGACTGCCTCTGCAAACAGTAACGAGGGTGAAGGACCATCGGAGGCACATCCCAGCATGCTCAGTGCAGCTGTGTCTATTTGCCGAGAGGAATAGCCTCCCACAGCTGCAGATATCCCTGAATCTTTCCCCCCTTTTACAAATGTATAATGATACAAAACATAAATTCATCCTGGGTTTTGAAGCTCCTGTAGGAAAGTTTAAAGGGTGTTTTCATAATAGAATAAAGGTAATATTTTAATTTTTTTCACACACATTTTATTAATTTGATAGAAGTGGGGAAAAACTCTCAAGGCAATTTATTCATACAATATCAAATGTCATATTAAAAAATGTCATATTATCCTTCAAACTTAATTGCTCTTGTTATTTATTGTTATGGCTTTCCAGTAAGAAACATTAAAAAAAGTCCTAATGTTACTTCACTTTTATCAGCATGTTCTGTGAAATTCATATAAAAATACACACGAATTCTGAATGCACCCTAATCGTCACCTTGGAGCCACATTCGAAAGCACCCGATTGGTCTTTTTTTGGGGCGCGGCTCAGATTCTAAGCCCCTAATACACGTGACTCGGTGTTTGGCTTCTTAGGCCAGATTCATCTTCTCACATCCTCCAGCAGGCATGTTACATCCACTGTGTTATTAAACACTCCGTCAGTGGGTTTAAGGCCCGGCCATATGGTGCCTCAGCGAGGCTTGCGGATAGGAGAGCTCAGGAAGGCCGTGATCTAATGAATCTTTCTGGGAAAGGCCTCGCTCTCCGATGACATCACAGCCCGCCAGCTGGTCAGGCTGTCTGTGAAATACGAGACCGTGTGTGTCAGCTCAAGCCGGACAGCGGAGGCTCTGGGATTCAGCCAGCTCCGCGAACCCCGCTGCAGCATCACTTTGTAGCCCCATTTACCAAATAAGAATCAGAATAAGTGTGCATGAAGAGTGCAGGCTGTGGATCTGTACAACTATTAGTTACATACAACTACTGCACTGTGTTATATACAGCTGTACACATCACCACAAGGATGATCCATTTCTGTAACAGTGCTCTTCCACAAGAGGCATTAAATAGTCACATTAGATGGTCACTGTATGTGTGGCTGAAGGATGCCTTTGGAGTTCACAGAGCTCATTGGCAGAGATGTCAGATACGTTGTTTTGCTTTTTTCCATCATGGAAAATTCACATTTAAGGTTGAGTTTTAAGTGAATCATCATTGCACTGTCTGTGAGATTTTTTTTTTCTCTGAAGCCCATAGCAATGCAGTGAGAGACTGTTATGAGAAAGAATTGCTGCTCTCAGATCTCATGTTTTGGCTCATAGTTGTGGTTAAATCTTTTTTTTTTTTTTTCTTGGTTTACAGCATTACCATGCAGTCCCATGAGATCCACTAGCTAAGTGAGTTTCAGTATTCCAGTGGTTAACTTTGAAGGGCTTTCTGGTTATATTCAGCCAGACTCAGAAGACACAAAGCAAACCACGGGAATAAATAAATTAAAAAAAAAAAAAACAGAAACAAGAGCAAAGTTAAACATGTTCTCAGCCTCCACAGAAGCCATTGGAACTGGAGTTCACCAATGATCCAGTCTAATTATAGTGCATTGTTTTTAGTGATACATTGGAGCTCATCTTAATATTTTTCTTTATATTTAGCAACTTTCATTAATACTGTTATGAGCATGATTATAGATTAAAACTCTACAGAGCACCATCCAAAGTATGATCTACTAAAAAGTATCTAAAGTATTTTATTATTATTATTATCGTTTAGATATATCAAATCCCAAACATCATTTGACTACTCTTACCATTATTTATACTTACATACATAAATTCATTCATTTGTAAGAGGACCACTTGAATATAGTCCCCATGTTTGATTTTTATCAATGCCAGTAGTGTGGGTCTCTGTGGTTCGAGGGGGCTTTTATAAGATAGCATCCAGCATGTTATATGCAGGACAGAAAAGTCCCAGAGAGACCATATGAATGCCCTTGGAATCTTGAGTAGCATGTACAATGGCCGGGAGAACAACAGTGGCCAGTTTGTAGTTGAGATGTTTCGAGCTGTCTGGCGACATGTTTAGTATTCGCCAGGCGGAGTGTACGAAGATAAAAGAAGAAACGTCTATCTCTGAGGCCCAGACGATCCAAAAGAAGCTATCAAGCCCTGAACATACAAGTATGAATGGAGTCCTCTGGCAGTAGGGAGATGCTATCTGCCCCCCACATGTGAATTCCTTACTTATATCAATGTAGTGAGGTTCAGAGGGGAAAAAAGGATAAAAAACAACACCCTCATATTGAGAAAAGTAATTTTGGCATTCCAAAATTGCAGGGAAGGCTGTTGACAGAGATAGATGATTGTTTAAATTAATTGTTTACTTCAGCCATGAACATCCACAGAACTTGAATATGTTAGAGGGACATTATCATTCTGTGTGTGTGTCAAGGATAAGTGATATTTTTTGGGATTTTTGATCAAGATGCACTTGATCAAGTAACAATATTTTATCCATGAATTTTTCATGAACATGGTAACATTTGCGTATGTGCACAATTACTCAGGGTGACAACAGAATTTGAAAAGAAAAATCTTTCTAGGACTTATTAGTCTCATGTCTTGGCACATTGTGACCACAGGTCATTCTTTGTTGACATAGAGTTGTCATGTCTGAGAGGAGTGTCTCCAAGGCCCAAAGTCTCCTGCTCCAAGCTGAGGCCGATGGGGAACGTTCTCTGAGAAAATAATCTTAATGCAATTAATTGAGTGGATGTGGAGCTCTATTTGTTTTGATCAAATTAACACGTAGCATTTAATCTGAAGCAAGCCCTAGTTGACATGAGTCCAATTTAATGCTGGTGAAATCTGATTTCACACTGGGCGTTTTTCCAAAAGAGTTGCTTGAAATTTGACTTGATTTGACTAGTCTTTTCCCCTAAAATATTAATATCTACTTAATGTGACCTACTGACCCAAAATCAAAACGAAAACAACTGTGATCTTCTCAGCATAAGCTCATTTCCTGTTGCTGGGGAGATTAAAAGGAAAAAAAAATATTTAATCATGTAACCCAAATAGATAATAACAAAATTAAAGCCTACCAATTACATTAATCAAAAACAATGTTTTATACTGTCACTAAGTGTTTTAGTTCATGTCTATATAAATCTATAATTGATTCTTGTTCAAAAATTCACCAGTTATTCATTAAAAATCCTATTCATGTGAGTTCAGTAATGCAGGTGCATTTTTTGTCTTTACAAGACAAAAGATATTTAATTGCTCAGTGGTTAAAAAGAAAATAAAACTGTAAATCTGTACACAATTCAGATAGATTTGGTATAAAAAAATGTCACCTGATAATCTTTTTTAAAGTATAGAATGTTTTATTTTTCTGTTTAGTTGGCATTGGGAGTGGGTGATGAACTCAAGAGTTATTTTTCATGCCTAGTATCTCCAATGGTTCTGCAAAGGTGCAGTGCCATGAACCACAAAAGGTCCTCTGTGACAACACAACTTTATTTGGGACCTTTGTACATATTGCATGTGCCAGGGCAGGATTTTGTTTCTATAGAGTTGTGTCTGTGGAAAGCCTCAGAGCACTGATAGAGGGTTAAGAACAGGCCACGCCCCTGACTCACACAACATCCCCAAATTCACTGTGGTTGATTATAATTGCTGTCCCCCTTTTCACTTACATTTAAACTTATTGGTTCAAACTAAACTTTGCAAAATAACAAAACACGTAACAATAACACATAACAAAAACACACAGACATGTGCACATGCACACGCACATACTCACACACACACACACACACACACACACACACACACACACACACACACACTCTTACATTTATTCTAATAGGCCTTGAGGCCTCTTGACTTGTTTCCTTTCTTTCTTTTGTGTGTATCAAAAGAGGAGTGAGGGGGGGAGGTGGTCAGCAGTAATTTAACTGCTCTAAAGTCTGTTGCAGCTGGGAATTTTTAATTTGTAGCTGCTTTGCTTCAGTTTTGCCACTCATGAAAGAGAAAGCGGGGGAGAGAGAGAAAGTGTCATTCTATTCGATTTGATATTTCTGAAGTCTCTGGGCTTCAGCTGAGCCTGTTCTGGGGTCCTGGGTGTTAAATGTCAAGTCTTGTAGTGAGCTGTCAGAGAACAGAATAGGCCTGGGATGATGGATGGCTGGAGGAGCTGAAACCAGAACCCCCCAATTGCAAATGCTGCCTGGCGAAAGCCGTCCGCCCCAATAGCTGCTATTCAAGGTCAGCCCGCATACCATTACACCCAGCCCTCTGGTGCCTCGCTAGGCCTCGCCGCCGAGCCTGGGCCTTTCTTCGTACGGATCCCAGCAGTCCCCTGCCAGATTTCATACCGCTTAATCCCAATAAAAAAAGGGGGGAATACGAGGAACAAGGCCTTCTTTTTTCCCCCCTTTTCCATCTTTTCTCGTTCTGGCTCCTACTACACATTGCTAGTTCCGCTCAAGTGGCTGTGGGAGTCATGGGCTGGCAGTGCTGGCGGTGGTCGGGCTGGCAGGTAGTGGGGGGTGTATTATGGAGAAAGGGGATGGGGGTTGGGGATTTTTAAAAGGGTTGGGGGAAGGGGGGGGGGGGGGGTGGAATAACTTTGAGCGCTCAAGTCAGATGACAAGATTATTAATGGTGCCGGCGATGTCATATCTGGTCCCATGCATATTCATGGGCGGAGTCAGTGCAGATGGGAGTGCAGGCTTTGAAAAGTCTCTGCCCTCCTCAGTGAGGGGGTCAATTGCTTTTACAGTAGAGCATTGTTATGCCTCACATTAAACCCTGCTAGAGGAGAGCTGGAGGACCATTGTATCCACAGACAGAAACAATTCTGTGGTTACTATTCAAATATATTATTATTATTATTATTATTATTATTATTATGGTGGTGATGGTGTTGAATAGTGATAATAATCAAAATCATATTAATAATAATTGACATTTGTTTTACCCTTAAGGTAAGTGCTATTTGACTCAGGATATTAAGTAAGGCAGAAAAATAAGATTATATAAAGGGCCAGAAAATTGAGCTGTCCTGATTGGCAGAAACTTGGTAAATGGTTCTGCCCTAAGACAATCATGACTTGACAGAGGCTGCTTCAATAATGTCATGCAGCAATTCCTTAGGCTGGTTGATCAGTTCATCACTGGGCCTCCCTTCATCACCATCATTAGGGCCTCATTTTTTTCAAGGGGTTAACAGAAAGGGGGCCTGGTCATGTCTCCCTTCACTCTCTTACCATGCCTCTCTTGTCATAGCGATACTATCAGGGTTCTGGAATCACAGCATGTTCACGAGATCAAAGCCTGCTCCTTCAAACTTTAACATGGCTGATTACTCCTAATTAAACTCCATAAGTGGTATTTAGAGTTCATTAAAAGCTCTGAGAAAGAAACACTGTTGTCTGCCAAAGTGAGGGGCAAGGGGATGAAGTCTCTGGACCTTTTTGAAGACGACAGGTCCCACTCTCTTCAAAGTCTGGCTCCCTCTGACTCAGACAGGTTAAAAAAAAGGCAGCATCTTTGTCTCGGAGGGCTGCGTGAGGACAACACCAAAAGTATGGCTTTTTAATCAACCCTAGCACCTGCTTATCTGGCCCAGAGTAACAAGCACTTTCATCACAGTCATTAATAACACAGATCAACGTGAAGCTAAACACCAAGCCACGGTCCGTTAACTTTATGTGGCTTGGAATGATTGAGCTTTTGCCTCACTACACAGGAAGAATTAAACATCACGGGAGGAATGCGAAAGGCTGGATTTAGCATTTCTCTTGTTTTTGGTACACCTGTACGTGCTTTTCTTCCCTCTCTGCACTATCAGCAGAATCTCAGTAGATTGAAAACACTTCAGTTAAAACTGTACTTCATTTGAAACCAAAGTTTTAAAAATGTGGGGGCATGAGAAAGTCCTGCAGTGAAAGAATTTAGCTATGTAAGTTGCTTCAAACCCACTGTATCTCACTCTTTTATTTTAAAAATAAGCTGTAAACACAATGGGGTGGAAAAATAAATCTAAAATAGCTGTTTTTAAATGGTGTACACATTCTTAAAATCAACCGTCTCTGTGATTCTAGTCATAGATCCCACAATTCTCTTTGTCTGGACATGGCAATCTACGCTTCATGCATTTGTTGTTTTTGACATGTTTAGTTGTATACTTCCTTGATATATGCGCATCATAAAGCGTATTATCAGTGTTTATTTTCTCAACAGGCTCCCTGTTTGTTATCGATGGGCAGGAAAGGAGGATGTGGCCACTTTAAAAGAGGTGGAATCAGAGACTAAAGTGAGGGGAAACTCAAAGACGTCTGTAAATGTTTGTTTGCCAGGCGCTCGACGCTGTCAGACTTCCTGTCATTCTTATATTTTATCTTTTACTTTTTCTTTTCTACCCGAGCAGAACTGCAGACCACTCTCGGGGGCTGGGGTCAGGGTTCAGGGCCGGGGCCGGGCGGGAGGACGCGGGGGGATCAGAGTTGAGGTGATGTGTGTGTGCGCGCTGCTCGGCCTGGAATGGCACAGAGCCTAAAAAAGCAGCGGCCTACCCTTTTAGAGTCAGGGTCAGAGGGGATTAACCTGTGCGACCCAGCCAATGGGCCACTGAGCTGCAGAGGGCACCATGGGCCGGAGCAGGCTCATTCCTGTCGTTTATCTCCAGGGGCCTGCTGTTGGCAAAATGCTCCCTATTAGGCTGCTGAGAGTAGGATAGAAACACCTGCTTATGATTCAGAGGGTCAAGGACTTGAGGACAGATAACTATTAACAGAAGAACACTTCCAACTGGCACTCACAAGCAGGGCGGAAATGTAACACTTTGTTTGGAAGTACTGTTATTTCATCTGAGTCAGGCACAGATGGTTTCATATGTAATATGCCTTGGTGAGTAAGATGATAAAAGTAGTACATCACTGAACCATGGAAGAAATGTGCTAAAAAGTTCAAAAGTTCTTACCTTGAAACAAGAAATGTATACAGTTCCTAAAGGTGCTGAAAGGAAGACAGTTAGTGGTGTGATTCCTTTTGGTAGCCAACAAAACAGAAACTAAGCAGGTGAATTTTCTTCTTTCTCTTTCCCCTTTCAGCTCACACAGCTTCAGCGTTTGGCCTGAAAGTGATGGCCAGTTGGTTGTCATGACTTTATTTGGCTTGAAATGTTTGTTTCTTGCTCTTCCTGTGCCTAATCCTCACTGACACACCCTAAGCTGCCGTTCTTTGTATACAAAATGGCTCCAGCCTCCAACCCGGGGATCTGAATCTTGACCTTTCTGATCTGGCCTTCTATGAGCAGTATGGTCAGTTTCATGCCTTTGCAGGGGTCAAAGGTTGAGCCTGAAAAACAAGAGTGTGCCACAGATTGGGGTCAAGGCATGCGGGATAAAGGCATTTGACCTGAGGCCCAAGAGCCTCTGTAGCAGTGCTGAACATGGTCCTCAGCCTCATCCTTTCCATGTATTCTTCCCACAAGTTTGGTTTATTTATCTGTGTTTATGTAATTGTCTCAATTGTCAACCCTTTCTCTTGAAATTTAAGCCACATCTCAAAAGTGCTAAGATTACAGCAGGAGAAGCCCGGCTCATTTGTTAAACAAACTCCCTCCTGTTTTCAAAGTGTCCAAGAGATAGCTGGCTATCACTGAGTGCATTCTTGGCAAACAAATCAATCTCATCACCTCTGGCCAGAAAGTTTGCAAGACCTTGGTGGGTATGGGAATCTCTAGTATTGAGGTGATGTTTCTTAAATGGCGATCACAATTTGGGGGTTGAAGCCAAATTTAGTTTGTGAAGAACCAAGACCCCTTGGTGTCATCGACGTAAGACTTTCAGATATGATAAAATGACTTGGTGGAGGGCACTACCAATCTGGTAGTCTCTGTTTGTAGTACTTCATCACGGTGTGTCCTTTTGGAAGTTGTCAGTGGTCAGCTCTGCTAGCCTCACACCTTGGCCCACCTCAACAGCAATGAAGAGTCGTGCTAAATCACTGCAATAACATCACTGTCTCTGGGTCAGCTTTACTGACATGGGACCCAGAATACTACAAAATTAAATGCTTGTTGTGTCAGTTGCTCGATTTTTCCCCAAACATTCTTTTATATAACATGTTAATAAAGGTTTCCTCAAGCTGCCAGGATGTACCAGTGTCAGAAAGGGAAGAAATGTTCAGAAATCTTAACAAAGTCATTTAGAATTATCCTTTCAAAAACAGTTTATCATTAGTTGTCATTATGCAATGTTTACATGTTTATCTTAATTTGTCTTCCTGCCTCCTCATTGCTTCAACATTTTCCCCACCTACTCTCGAAAAGAAACCACGAAACAATTCATTAAAGTAATATAATAAATAAGTCTGGTTATTAGTCTTCAATTTATGGTTTTCAAAATTCAAATAATCTGTTTGCCTTCATCCACAAGCATGTTGACAGGTTAAAGGTCACTTTTCTTTGGGAGACCCCTTGACATGATTTTCTTTTGAGCATGCTTTCATCGAGTCATGGTACAGGGGAAAAGGACAGAGTATTAAGTTACAGAGTAATATTTAGGAGCATGCCAGCTTCACAACAATGGGATCTCAAGGGTACAATATAGTGGCCACATGTAGATGGCCACATGCTGCCGTATTTGGTACGGTTGGTCAGGCTCAGTTTTTCTGTTCCTCTCGTTTTCAAAGGAAGGCATTAGCCTCTCTCGGGCAAATTAACACGTTGGCTGCTTTGACTGTGCAGAAAAGCTGATTTTTATGAGTGGATGGTCAAAGCTGAGGGGACTGGGGAGCCAATAAATCTGCGTCCCACTGCAATGAAAGGCCGCGCAGGGGAGATTAAGACATTGCTGTGCTTTAATGCCCGCCGTTTGACTGGAGCCGTTCGGTGCGTGACGGGCCCGAAACGGAACAGCTAGCACAGTGGTAACCTTGATTCTCCGAGTGAAGGGTGTTGTCAGAGGGCAGCATTTTACATGCGGCGGGGACACCTCTTGCAAATGGACAAGAGGCGACATCTCGAAGACAGAACAGCTGCACTAAGCATACATAGTCAACACTGCTGCAGATATATATATATATATATATATATATATATATATATATTTCAGAGGGCAGTGAATGGGGATCTTCAGCAGCCTTCAAACTAGTGGAAAAAAGCTCTAATTTGAGAAACAAGCCACACTGAATCTGTCTTTCACTGAGAAATCCAAGGTTACTTTGTGAACGGTTCCATTCTGCAGTGGGAAAAGGACATTGTCTGAGGGAGGTACTTTGCATGCTGAGGGACTGTGAGACAAGTGAAAAAAGAGCATGGTGTTCAACTGCTAATACATAATAACTACCAAAAGAGAGAGAGGGAAAGATACGGCCGGAGTTTAAAAGGAGAATGTTTATTGGAGATTTAAGATGGCATCACTTCAGGAAGCTGATTTGAAGTGAATAGAAAAGCACAAAATGAATAATCTGGATTTCCAAGCCAGCAAGTGACAACATACATGAGGTCAGGAGAATGCCCTTTTAAATTTAATACTATTAATGATTTCTTTTAATAATTACTTTCCATTAAACTACTTACCACTGTTTACCATTTCTTTACAGCTGTCAGTGCTCAGCACTGTTGAAAGTTCTTAAAGTGCATTGTTTTTTGAATAATTTTGGAGATTTCTTTTTTAAATGCAGTATACCCATTGGTGCTTTGTAACCTTCAATAATCTCAGCCACAATTTTATAAAACTTTAGTCTGACATCAAAATAAAGATTCATAGAGGGGGAGGAGTTGGCCAGTTAATTTGGGACTAGGAAGGTACCTGTCTCCAACATCTTAACAGGTATGTTCCTCATCCAGCTCTTCTCCTCTGATCCTATGATTGTACCTGAGTGATTCTACTCTCTGTCTGTGTTTATCCTGTGTTGTGCATTTAATGTGTGCTAAGCCACAATTTATAATTGAAATAAATAACTAAGTGATGTCAACAAATAAATTTAAAAAATGCTAATAATAATGTTTTTTTTTTTCCATGTTATAGTGTATTCTCATTTTAAAATAGAAATTAATCTCTGTTCCACCAGACGTTGCTACAACTGCATATTTAGGTAATCTGTGTTCAGCTAACTTGCAAGCATTCAGATAAGGCTAACGATGCTGCAGGCATTCAAAGGGTACAGTTCACTCAAACAACAGCAGCAGAAACAGCAACAAGAAAGAAAGAAAAAAGGGAAAAAGATACGGGGTCGCTGCAGGGTTGATGAAAGTGACTGTGGGCAATTGTGACCTTACTGACTGCCCAGTTTTGCTGAGCTTTACTTCGTTTCTAGCAGAGCTCCGAACAGCATGCAGATTCAGAAGTTAAAGTCAGGACACAAGTTTCCCTTTGTTAGAAATGGATATACTCACATGTTGTTGTAATACTCCCAAGCGAAAACTTTACAAAGTGTTGAAAATAAAACAGTGTTCTCAGACCAAAGAGGTCTTTGTCATGTCTTCCTTGGAAGCAGTGCAGCAGAATGTGGGTATATTCATTTTTTATTGCGAGTTATTTTTATTACCCGCTACCTGTGGAAATCGATGGACATCCATATGCTCTGCTTCCCTTGACTGTGGACCTTAGGTCGTATACCTCAGCAAACTAATCAAAGCTGTTATTGCGAAGGGAGAACAGTGGTTCGAAACGTGCCATGACAGAACAGCTGTGTTTAAACAATGCTTCTTATTTCAGCTCGTCAAACATAAGAACCTCCCACTCACACACATACCTCACTTTCTCTTACCTGCACTTCCTTTTTGCCCAAAGGGCTTTCAGACTGCTAATGTGTCCACACACTGATGTGTATCAGTCATACTGGGACAGTCAGTTGAGGAAAAAAAAGATAATTAATCTAGGTATTAAAAAAGTGATGAATCACAGTTTTAATCACACCACCAGAAGAAATGATTTACTTGAGGATGGTTCAAAGGTATTTAAGTACATCAAATACAAGTCTAAATACATGCTATGTTTATATCTATCTGCAAAACTTTGGTTAACTTCCATCTTTCCGGCTGTAATGTCTCTGTAATTAAAAACAGAACGTATAAAAGGATTATACTTCTCATTACAAACCACAAGTTCAGTCATTCCCACTTTCTCAATTTTTAAAAGTCCAATTGCAATTTAGGAGAATTCTGAGACAACAACCTAAAATTTAAGAAAAAGGAAAAAGTTCTCCTCCCAAAATAAATAAATACAATATAAAAGGAAAAAATAACATTTTGATCTAAATTGTATATGTATACAGAAAGTCATTCAAGCACTAAAGAATTTAATCAATATGAAATTTGAAAATGTTGATTACAATGGGAAATGGCTAGCTTTACATTCCTGCTTTCCAAAAATAGAAAGAAAATGCTAACACAGCAGAACCTGATGAACCACAGTCAATTTATCAAAGCTTCACATCATGACAGTCAAGCTATCAGCTGCATCCTTTCATATGTGAGTTTGTGTGCAATGGTACGGTCGTCAAGGAGATCAGCCTGAGAGTAGTCCTGATGGAAAAACACACTGGCTCTCACTGGAGGTACACACTAAGGTTACTCCTCAATACATGGCATGTGCTCCTTTTTTAACGATTTCCTGTTGGTAAAGCCTATGAAAAATCATTGATATTTGTGTGAGAAAAAATGAGAATGTGCAATGAAGCAGAGACAGAAAATGCTCTTCTTTTCCAAATGAATAAACATCAAGTGTGCTAAGAAAATTAGACAAATGAAAAATCCTTAACTCTCCTGGTGTAAATATTTTAGATTTGCTGACTTTAAGGGCAAACTTTTCTCAGTTACTTCACCCAAAAGATGTGCAAATCTGTGTTTGAAAAATACTATGGATCTGTCAAGCAAAGTGGCTTTTGATATTAGCTCATTTCTAAACATCCAAAACTAATGTTAAGGAGTGTATGTTTCTGAACAACACAGAGCAAAAAAACACTTGTGAATATGTTTCATGTTCAAAACCCAGATCTGTAGATATAATAGCAAAACTGAAAGAGTATGCCATATTCTGCCATAAAAATGAAATCAAACAAAAAGGATGGGGTATGAGGTGTTTATGATTGACAAAGTCATTCAAACTGAATTTCCGATAAGACCTGTGTACATCTCCCCAAGCCATGGGCTTGTTGTGACAGTGACCTTGGCGTCCTCTCTTGAGCCAGCGCCTGAGGAATAAGACTCGCTGGGGTATGAAGGTCAATCAGGAGGCCAGGCCTGGCCAAAGGGGGTGGTGTGGTGTAATTACTGCCCCTCTGAACTAGCCCCTCGGAGTTAGTCGGACCTGCCCCTGCCGTGTCAGGGGTAATAGCCCCCCACCCCCACCCCCACCCCCACCCCAAACCCCCAACCCTTTGCCAGTGGCTTTTACTGTATTTAAATTTAGCCGAAAGGGCACATGTGAACCAGCTGACCGGGGTGCTAATCTCTGGACCTTGAAGTCTGTTTTTAAAAATAAATATGAGGGATCGATTGCGCGCGGGTGAAAAAGCAGGTGACAGGAGGTCAGGGAGGGCTTCACCTACACACGAGGGGGTGGGGGTGGGGGGGCAGCTGCAGCAATGGGAACGGGATGGGGGCTCTGTTTCATGTCTCACTTCTCCATGGCTGCAAGACACTGCACAGGAAGCCCAGGGCAGCTGACTCAGCTACGGGCCACAGTGTCACCAATGTCAGGCCAGGATTGCATTATGACAAGTTCCAGGGTCAAGGCTTTCCTTAAATATAGTTTCTAAGAGCAGTTCACACAGCAAAGAAAAAGCTTGCAAACACCAAGGATCATCCACAAAATCCACCATCAATATCTGACCTTGTAATTACCATTTAATATGTAATATGTATAATTAGACCTCAATATTCATTTTATATGTTTTGTTTCAACAAAAAGAGCAACAAGCACATCTAAAATTAAATTTGTTAATGTTTTTTTTAAATCAACTCCTATGTATTGCTCCACTCATATATTGCTATTGATTTATTGATATGCATCCTTTTTAATATGTCTGCATTTATGTGTACGGCATTGTTAATAATAATAATAATAATATTTTTATTATTATTATTATTATTATACTTCTTCTTTACCTATTCTCCATCATACAGCTTGGTATTTTGTGAAGCAGTTCAGGTTGAAAGCTCAAGGGCAGAACAGCAGTGCCCCTTCTGGGATCTGAACCCTGTGGCTCCACGCCCAGCTTCCAAGCCCCCCCCCCCCACGACCACTCTCCTGCCCCCAGGCGTGCGCAACACTTTCACAGCACAGCAGTTATTAGTGCTGGTAATGAGTACATCAGAGTCTCTCTCTCACCTCTGCAGCTCTGGGATAGAAGGCTGACTGTGTTTTTCTGTGTCAGTTTTCTGTGTGGCTGTGCAGAGGTGACGTCCTACTTTGGGTATTTCCCTTTATTCCTGTAAGTCCTGTTTTGCAGGTTTGTGGACTTAGCCGCACAATGCAACAAAAATGAATGAAACCCAGAATTCGCAGTTACGAATACCATGAGATGTGTAAATCTGGTTACTAGTACAACTACTACCACTACTCATAATATTAATAATAATAGCAATAATAACAAGAACAACAACAACAATACTAATAACATTAATAATAACTCCGATTTAATCTGAGACATCAGTTCAACTGTTACACTGACAGGTAGTCTCATTCCATTACACAACTTAAATTCAGAATTCATTGTTTGCATTGCAAGCATCTGCAGCAAACTATTTTGCTGTGACATCTTAAATTATTGGAAACACTCTACATGTGGTAGGTCTTATGTATTAGCACACCTTAATAAGCTCTACATAATGCATCACATTTTTTTATGAGATTTAGATGTCTTTGTTATAAGCTTGTCGTAACTCAGGTACTGAGATTACTTTAGGTAAAACATTACCAAATAACTTCTACGCTATTTAATATATTTAAATATATATTTCATTCAATTTGTATTTTTACAGAAAAAGAACAATATTAAAGGCTTCAGGTTACTGCACACAGAGTGACATCCACTCTCAGGGGTGTGGCTTGTGTGTGTATGTGTGTGTGTGTGAGTGTGTGTGAGTGTCTATGTGTGGGGAAGGAGCACAGTAAGCTATTCTCGTACATTTTTTTTTTTCACACCCCTCGACTAGCCTGGGTAAAATAAAGGGCAGTGAATAATGAAAATTTATTAGAGGGAAATGGAAAATAATGTTATGTTTCTGCCTCATTTCCAACGTCTGACAGCCATCACGGACACCCCCTCCCCCCTGCACTCCCCGACAGCGCTCTGACCTCCATTCCTGCCTAAACCTGTCCAAACACACACTACTACTCTCTCATCCCAGAGGTTAACAGAGCTCGGCAGTCATTTCCCCAGTACAAGCTCAAACACGGTGCTCTTCCAGCTACCATTGTCACCACAAGGCCCAGGCACAGCACTGAGCCCACGCTGTTCACAGAGAAGTGTAAGTCACTGTGTTTATGACAACAAAGCCAAAACACAGCAGGGATGTAACATAATGTAATGTAAATGTTCTGTATAGCACAGCTATATGCCGTATGCTTACTTTCAACATACACATAATTTCATGCATATATTTCAAAAAGTATAGGCCCACAATCAAGCTAACAACAGTGTGCTTAGTCCTTAACTTTGTTTAGGAATGTGTGGCCTGTTTTTCAATGCTTGCACTCTACATCAGCTTTATGGGGGAATGACATAAAATTGGTCTATAAATCAAAAGGACATCAAAAAAACAAAACTTGTGCAACCACGTGCTAACCTTGTACAAGCCCAGATGTATGCATTACATTTCTGTGTGTTTTCATTTTACTTTGATCAGAATGTGATCAGAACGAGCATTTTTTGATCATAGGTTTGTGTCTGATTGACAGTTTGGGTTGTAAGGTACTGGAAGACACATTATTACACAATGTCCAACAAATGTAATCAAGTAACACAACAGCAGAGCAAGGTTTATCAGACTGTGCTAACTGTGTAGTTTGATCATCTCAAAAATCTTCCATTGCTGACACACAGAGCCAGATGAGAAATATTGTAATATTATTTTTTGCCTGTTTTTGGCTACTTGTGCTATTTGTAATCAAGCAAAGCCTCCCCAGTGTACGTTTGAGCAACACTTGAACGCACTCCATCCTGCAGTCTCTGGGGAGATGTTTAGGGATTGCACCATCCGTCGGCACCTCACTGTCCTCACAGGGCCCCAGCTCTTTGTGTCTAATCCAGCAAAGTGCACCGTCCCGCACTCCCCCAGCCCCCACGCTTTTTATCCGTGACACTGACAACTGTGATAGGGGGTTGTGTTGACATTTCGTGTGGAGAATCCCCTTTTTATTCAGGCAGGGCATCCCCCTTGCTGTTTACCCAGTGCGCTGGCTTTGAGGCCGGTGAGGCCCCTCCTTCTTTTCCAACACTGTGGAGTCTCTCTGTGGAGACATGGGAAGAGACTTTTCTGTGAACAGCTGCAGGAGTTACCTGCCTGAAGGGTTGTAACTGACGGTGGGAACAAGTAGGCGAAGCCGATGAGGTGGTGCGTGGAACACACGCCAAGACCACCTGGAAAGGAGAGATGGGAGAGCAAGGCTGCATGACCCCATAAGAGGTAGAGCTGCCACAGTTTGTAGCTCTACCCATTTAGGGGTTCATAAAGCTTCACTCTCCCATCACCATAAGAAAACCCTTCACCCCTGTTCCAGTTGCTTCAGTTCTGATCAAACCACTTTGTGCTTTTTCTGGTTTCTTCATCCTAGGGGGAAATACCTGACAGAAAAAGTTAACAATAATAGACAGTGTAACTTAACATAAAAGATAAATTCTCAGTCTCAAACTGGTTATACTTTTGGGTGGTCTCCTCTGTCGTATGAGGCTGTATAGGTGAGGCAGCATGATTCCAAACATTCCAAAGTTAGGCATTCTAGAAACCATATGATTGCTGAATACATTGGTCTGTTTGATTCATTATTAGATAGATTTATCTATCAGGCAGCTGTACAATATTTGACTTTAGTTTGATTTAATTCCTTACAAGAGAAAGTATTAAAACTGTAGTGTCATAAAATGCAACAGATGATGACGTTGTGCACATTGTAGCAGAAACACCACATATTTGTTTTAGTTTAGAAAAAAAAATATTCATGCATTTATCTTTTTGTTTTATTATTTGTGATGGGAGAAAATGACAACTTCAAATAAGCTGAAGGCTGAAACATAAAACAGCTTGTCTCAAATGTTACCAGTGAACAGAATTCAGAAGTCTTCACTGCAGTTTTGGCAAATATCCAGCACTGTCCCAGTCTGTCTTTTTCCACAATGTTTTGAGGCATATTTTTACACTTTCTTCCTCTACCTGCAGAGTCTCTATAGACTCTATAGACTATAGTTACAGCTGTTGACAGTCTCTCTAGGTGTAGCTACATTGTCTGATTGCTTTCCCTGCACATTTCAGCCTGTAGGCAGGATGGATGGAGACAGGCAAGTCCTTGTCCGGCATTCACTGCCATCACGGCTATCTTCTTTCTCCTCTGGATCTGCAATCTCTTCACAGTCTGTAACTCTTCTGTGTCTGAAACACAACCTTAGATAAATAAACTGCAATTTCCAATATTAATAACTAAAACATTTATATGATCATAAATGATGCAATTGTGAATATGACTAATATATGCAGTATCTGTGTTTATGTGTGATCTGTATAGTGTGATCTGAACTCAATACATAACATGCTTTCTATTGATGTGTCTCTGCAATGTAGCTGCAATTACAGTGCACTGTGACTTAGCAAAGCTTGCTTTCACATTTCCCTCAAACAGCACATTAAGAACTTGTGGAAACAATGACTAAAACATTTCAGATTATTCATTTCTCAAGCCTCATAATTGGCAATTTTTTGGTTCACTCCAGTCAAGGTTCTTGCCACATTACCATAAACATCAGTGGGTAATGTGAACCATTACATATCACTCCACGTTATTCTTGTTTTGTACTCACTCGGCCAGTGTTTCCCACTGAAAAGGAGGGCTTATCTTTGAGGAGTAGCGACAGAACAAAAAAAAGACAACAGTCCTGCTCAACCGGTGAGGACGAGGAGCAAGTAAAGCTAGCTTCAGGCCTTCTGGTTCCAGCAGGGGAGCAGAGTGGGAGTGGTTGCAGGGAGGATATGGGAAGATGTCTGCTGTCTGGCTGGCCGCTGTAATCTAAAACCCCATGAGGAAATCTTGTCTTTGGGAATGGAAAAAAAAGGAACTGTGAGAAGATGTTCTTGTTGACACTATTTATCTTATAACCCCCTTGTCTTAATATCTCAACAAAGAAAAAGGGAAAAAAAAAACAGAAAAGGCACAACTGTTCAGGATCTGGCCATCCCAAGCAACCTACTGAGGGACAGAAAGAAAGGGGGCATTAGCTGGTACTTTAAAACGTCAGTGCCTTTGTAACGACGACTAGTTTATGATGCTGATGTCAAGCATCCCACTCAATGAGGTCTTTGTCCCGGGCTGGGTTTGGGGCAGTGGGAAAGCTGCCCGTCCTTAATTGGTCGGCCCATCCGTCTTGTGCAGTGCCTTGATGCCCTTTTTTGCACTAAACTCCCGTGTATTAAAGATCTTTCGGGTTAATGTACTGGAAAATTGGCCGGCATGTTTATTGGGGGAGGGACGCTAAATGAAAGAAAAATAGAGGATGGTAAAAAAAGAAAGAAAGAGGAAAAAATATCTGGAGGATAAACGCATTGATCTGAAAGGGCACGGACCCAGACATGCATTGGTTGACCTTGATAAAAAGACCCTCATACACACACACACGCACACACACACACACACACACACACACACATGACCACACCTGCAAACCTGAATTACAATCACATACAGACATGTACGCAAATCCACACACACCCACGTATGCATGCACAGCAGAAACAGTCATCTGCGCATCCACACATTCCAATCACACACACACACACCAGAGGCTCAGCTGCAGTTGAACAGAATATATTTCCACTAATTATTACAAATACTATGTAACTTGCAGTAGTTTGAGTAAAAATAGTGATGCATGTAAGCAATTCGTATGGAATTGGGCCCAGATTCAATTTAACAGTAGTACACCTTGTCCTAAAATTTGAAGAATTAAGCAAAACAAAAATTACTTTTTGCTGCAGTCTATTTCCCTTTCTTGATTTCAGTCTCATTCATTAATTGCAGCCACTGATGAAAACAAGATGCTATATAAACACCTGAAAAAAGAACATACTGTTTTTTCATGTAACCCTCAAACGTTAAGGACACAGCACACAGCTGTCAGATTGAATCTGGACCTTGATGACTCTACATTAAAAGAGAGGAAAGACAAAGACAGTAATTTCAGGTAATTTGGTTTAAATTTAACAAATTTATCAGCACAATACAAGGTGATATGACATACGGAGCATTTGACCTTTGCATTACCCTGTGCTATTAGAACATATCTGCTCTTGTCCAGCAAGCTGTCTTTGCAGAAATGAAACATCAGTTGCTATATCTCATTGTCCTTGGTGCCAAACCTAAGTCAAGCCCCAGTATGAATCTCATCAGGGTAATCAATGAGGCCCAGCTACAGCGTTTTATGGGTGTGGGAGGCTAATTAGGAGGTTCTTCCCAGGGTCCGTGCGCTTGTCACACGGAGCAGCTGGCCAGTGCCGGACTCCTGTCCCGGGGTCAAAGGTGTACCAACCCTTCCAGCCGGCAAACACCAGCGGATCCTCAGAGAGAGGCTGAATTAATGGCCAGGCCCGAGGCTGACGGCTCACTGGCGCATTTTCACGAGGACACTTGTGCTTCCCAGAGAAAAAGGGCCATCTTTACAGGGAGAAGAATGCTTCCATTATGGAGGGTACATGTATGTGTGGTGTTTTCCCGGACAAAAAATGACAAATATATTTTTAACTGTGATATGTTACAATCATCACAATTATTATTTTATAAATGAGATATTCATTTAATTTCAGCAAAATATTATTATTATTATTATTATTATATGGTGTATATTGCATTCACAAAAAAACAAGCCTCTGCACAGATGATTTCATTTTTTGTTTATTTCTTTGTTTATTTTTTAGTTGCACATTTTTAAATTTCAGCTGGACATGGAATGAAAATGTCCTGTAGATTTAACCAATCAGCAGAGGTCCCATTATGCTTTTTACTGACAGCGACAGCAAGACAGCACCACCCCCTAACACTTCAGATCAAACTTCGGCCATTGGCACCGGACATCTACAAACTCCACCAAACTATCTCTGTCCTTGTTGACAGCTAAGGGTCAGACACATTTGGTCCCGGGAAAGTCTCTGTCTGTGCAGATGTTACTGTAACATGGCCTGGCCGTCAAACCCAATAACAGCACCTCTGACCCCACCTTTTAGCTGTTCCAGGATCACCCCCCCCCCCCCCCCCCCCCGGCTCTTTGAAATAGACTCCTGACTTCTATAAATGATGGTATTTTCCCACCATCGTTTCTCCATTCAGGCCACTTTGTCTGGTCACTCTGCGAGGAGTGGACCACGGTCGAGGCATGAGGCTTGCACAGTTGCTGAAAGTCTGACCCCTGCCTCCAGAGGGGTCAGCGACCTCGGGTCCCAGGTCAGCGCCCTTCTTTAGTTCCCTCCACCAAAGGCATCGTGATGAATGGGCACCCTGAAAACAAAAGCTTTCCGCAACTGTGTTCTATAACCTCACAGCCTCTTCTCATCACCACCCATTCCAAACCCCACTTTCCAATCAAGACACAGAGCATGGAGGAAGAAAAAAAAGAAACGGCTGAAGAAATCTTAAAGAATAGAGGAAAAGAGAAAAGAAGAGAGAGTAGTCAGGGTCTAGATCAAGATCTGGCAGACACCTTATACTTTTCACTTAAGATTTGAACTGTCCACTGTGCTTTCTGTCCTTAAGTCTGAGTAATGAATTTTAGCATGGGTCATTATTTTTTCCTTACTCAGATAACCATTTCCCTCTGTTGTTCTGAGTCATAATACTGTGGATAAAAAAAGAAAAAAAATGATAATAAAAACAGTAGTGCTTGCTTAAATGTGTCCCTCCGATTGAATGACGGAAATCTTACATTCAGTTTGGGCCTTCCATAAACTGTTTTGCAATAAACTTGCATTATATTTATTTTCCATCCCTTTCTGGTGAATAAGGATATATAGACTTGTGCTCCACTCTGGGTCATTAAAACTTTTAATTAGATTTTCTGCACTAATGCATTTCTCATAAGAAACATGTTGACTCTGTACTACTGTAATAAGTGTTTCCAGGTCCTGAACACCCCTCTGAAACTTTTTTGTGGTATTTCCCAGCTGAGGTTTAGGCCTCTGGGGCCATAGTTGTAGCTGACAACCCCCTTCTACTTCTCAGACAGAGGGGACCTCACAGTTAAGCTTCAGCTCCATGTTTAGTCACCCTAAATCAAGTCGTCATGTCCTAAACAGAACATCCATGGACAGCTTAGGGATGCAGCATGGGAACCTCCTGATACTAACTGGAACCTCCTAGACAGATCACAGAGGGGATGCAGGAGCTGACTACATGGTTATAATGGAATATCTGTGATAACATACGGATAATTAAGATGACATTTAATGCAGCAGATTGTGAAACAGGGCATTTTTTGGCAGGAACCAAGATATCAGTTTCAATATAAGGCCCACCCCTTTGTATAATCAAATCACTGGATTTCTTCTTGAAATCACTTTGAAATGTTACCAGAGGTCCTTGGATGATTCAAGTGAGAACATATTGTTTGCAGCCTCCCTTGTGACACACAATTTCTAAGGTAAGCCATTTACTTTCACTCCTGTCAAGAAACAAAACAAACACACTAACAAACAAGACAAACCTCTGTCTGGAAAGGTTATTTATTGGCTGACCAGCGTACCATAAAGTGTAAAGTGTAAGAGCTTGTTAAACACGCCATACTTTCCCTCTGCTTGGATTCTATGCTGTTGCTGTTGCGCCCTGTAAAAGAGTATCAGTATACTAATAAGTGAGCAGGCCTTCTCGCTGCCCTTTTAATGCCTTGCAGATTCCAGAGGTCAAATCCGGCAGACACATTTTTCAGAAAATGGCACTGGTGGTCAAAGGTCAGCCCAGTTGCCCAGTGGGTGAAAGGTTGAACAACTTGAAGGAAAGTAGTAACTATTTCAGAGAGATGTTTAACAGGTTTAGACTTCTGCCCCTGCTCTTGGGGTTGGCCAAATACAGCTTTGTCAGCTCACCTTGGATGTCTAAATCTCACAGCTCTGACTCCAGGTAAGAAGCCTGCAGGTTCTTACCTGGCCTTACTTCCACAGTAGAGGTTGGACAACTTAAATGATCAATTAATAATTACACCTCCGAGACCACTCAGTCCTAAGTATCCCTCTACTGAGGGAGATATATATTTAGAAGTTTAGCACAAGACTTTGATGGCATTTGTTTGCTTTGGTCTTTTGAAAATAGGAACAAATGGAAATAGTTTCAGGAGTACAAAATCACACAAAAGCACATGCTATAAACAATATTTGTACTTTACTGTATAGTTTGCAGAATTATACTCTTATTATTATTATAGGAAGAGGCATTCATCCTGATGCTGTACTTAAGGGGGCCATCTGGTGTCTTTTGATGCCATTTTTTTCCTTTCTTAAAAAAGAGTCAGATTGCTCAGGGGGGCCACAGATTGTAGTTTCTGCAGAGTTCAAAATGCAGGTGTGTCGGGCGGGACGTACACTTTTCTCCTAAATTAGGCGTTGAGGGCTGGGAGAAGGGCAGGGAAATTAGTGGAATTACTGGTTGATTTTAACCAGATGACTGCTCCAGTTGGACTCCAGAGAGTTTTCATTAGGGCCCCTAATTTATAAGCCTCCCACTGCATTCCAGTGAGGGGACAATCTCCCCTAGGTCCTAAAGTTCACCCCAAAAACTAAGCTTTTGGGGACACCATTACGCACCTTCAACAGTTTCTTTACAGACCTCTACAGCAGACAACAGATATACGTCACTATGTTTTAGCTTGAAAATGAAGTTCTCTCTTCCTAAACAAAACTAATTTTGATTTACAGTGACCAAAATGGCTCAGGCATTAGGTTTCTGGGAGTGACCCAGTTTAGGCTGCAATACATTGAATACTAGTACTGGTACATCCAATCGCTATCAATATTTTTTTCTGCTGCTGCTGCTAAAGGTAGAGGAGGCTACAAATAGCTGGAAAGCTGGACTCATGCTCTGCACATTTGGAAGGCCTTGATTAAATCACAAAAGAACTTCATTTGGTAGCTTAGAATGTGGTCCACTTTAGAGAGGAACCCCATTCAAATTAAATAAAGAAGCATTTTAAATGGGCAGGTTGTAAATAAGAGAGCATTTGAAGTGAGAGAGATAGGCATTCTTTTATCCGAAGGAATAATCTCTAATAAGTACACTCTGATCGTTCTGCTTCTGTCTCTATTGACCTTTTCAAAACAGCCCGCAATTTAAATAAATAAATAAATATGAGGAAAAAAGTCTGTTTTTCAAAACCTAGATTTCATGGTCAAGGACATATTCCTCCAAAAACAACAGTTATTGAAAAAAGGAATTTATTAGACAAGCTTAATAACTCTGACATCAGTGCATAAGAATGAATTGTAATAAAAATTAATGAGAAACATTACAGTCCAGTGTTTTTTTTTTGTTTTGTTTTTCAGTTCTGGAAATACACAACTCTGACCAGCTCACTTTACTGTTTTTCTGGTCTGTGTGGTCGATACCTACCTTGAAATGAGAGCAACCTCAGGTTATTGATAGGCATGGTGATCAGTTTTGCATGTGTGCATCTGTGTGTGTGTGTGTGTGTGTGTGTGCAAAGTGTGAGAAATTCAGCAGCAGGTATTGATTTTTTTCCCAGCAGGAGCAGATGCTAATCATCTCATGGTAACAAAGGCATATATAACAAACTGCATGTTTTACACTTAATACACACTTTGTTAGCTAGTGGTGTGGACACCAACTACCAAACAAAGTGACTATTAATATATGCCAAAAAGAGGTGTTTTTGGTGCTGGTCTTATGAATTGTTATGTCTTATGAATTATGAAAATACTAAAACTGTGTTTTTTCCACACGTTTATCCAAAGCAGTGTTAACTCTGGTTTACTGCAGCCATTTGCCTCAGTGAAATACATAACCTATGCCCCCTTAAATAAAATATTTACCCTCAGTTTGTGCATATTTGCTCAGTCCAAGGGTCTATGGCTCTGGCCTGCCCTTGAGAAGGTTAGCACACATGTGGTAACAACTTTTTTCAAATAAACTGGCCGAAAATGGCAGAAGACACAGATAACACACATAGTTTATCTAAATGACACTTGAACTGATATTGATTTCCAGGAGGAGTCCTGGACAGAGTTAACTTTGATGGAGAAGCATTAGAGAATATTGAATTAGTCACTAAGTAGGTGGAAAAAGGGAAAATAGAGAATCAAGAACATATATTAATTGAACAAATAACACATGAATTGTGTCTATACACCTACACATGCACACACCCTAAGCTTTGTTTCTGTCATCTGCTCATTTAAGTCAGGCAAATCAATAATGACACAGTGCAAATGATTTATACAATAATAGAAAATTTTCAAAGTTTTCTTGTTCTCTTTGTACTAACTCCTCCAGATGATCAAAGGTCAGTGTACTGTCACTCGAAAAGAATAAAGAGGCAGATATTTTCTCCTAGCAAGCAGTCATGGTAACAGTCACCACAGACAACACAGTCAAAGGTTTGTTAAGGCATCTTCTACCCATCTGATGTAAAACACTACAGATTGTATTGAGCAGTACTTCAGATGCATGATGCTGAAGACCACAGCATGTCGAGGTAGTGGACCTCATAGTGGACCGTCTTGTGAGATGTCTCTCCCTGCAAATTGCTGTGTTTATATAAACTTACATATCAGCGTGCACTGGATTTGTCTAGCGGGTATTATGGGAGACCCGGAAAGGACTGGGCCAACAATATTCACACACAATATTCCAGATGTATCCTTTTGTGGTGTGGTAAGATATTTTTGAAAAACATGTGGCTTTGGTACTCTATCCACATTTACTTAGTAGAAGCAGTGAAGAAAAACGTGACTGTATTTCTCATTATAATTTCTTATGTTCTAAGAATGTACTGCTGATATTACTCTTTGTGTTTTTTTTAATTATTACTGTTTTGTTTTGTTTTCTGTTAATGTCAGTCATAACCTGAGGGAGGAGTTGATTTTCCCATGTGTGACACCTATTTGTCTTTCTTTGTAGCCACGGAATGAGTGCAAGCACCTCATTGGTCAAAATTGCTAGCAGCAATCCAAACATCAAGTCTCGCCATGGACAGCTGAGGCCTGGTAAACTTTGTAATCCCCCATTAATTTTCCAGCACAATAAATCAAATCTCAACTGCTGTTGTCTTGGGAATGACCTTTGACCTCTAGCAAAAAAAAAAGGTCAATTCACCCAATGTGAATAGTAAAGCCGGGCAGCTACACAAACACTATCAATCGTTCCACTGTAAGTGATGGGGGGCCATGACCCTAATCAAAAAATGCTTCAGAAGTCTGGAAATCCCAACGTGTGATAGAAATTCATCAATCAAATTAGGTCCGGCCCAACTAATAGCAGGCGGCATTTAGCTCAAATCACAGGGCTGATTGTTCCCCCTTATATGGGTGTCCATACAGGGTTTCCTTAAAGAGCTTCCACATAGCTCTCACATAGGAACATTCTGTCTGACTGAACTCATTATGCATTGTTTTGTCTTTCATTTATTATTTATTATTTTATTTTTCACAGTGTAAGATATATTGAAGCTATACGTTTCTGTGAACTTATTTATTTCAATTTTTTGGACTGTTTTCATTTCACAGTCAAACACCATTTCCATAAGAACACAGGATCATTTCAGGATCAAAGTCAAGAGAACAGACACACAGTGGGACACCCTTACAAGGATCCTTGTGGCTAAGCTAGGAGAATAGTACAACTTGTGAAAAATCGCCTGGGTCAAACAAGTAAAGATGGGTTTCCTAAAAAAGGAGGTGCCAAGATGGATGGGGGTCAGTCCAGACAGCTTCCAAGGGCTCGTCCTCCTGTGTCATTAAGAGTTAACAAACATAGGGGATTGGCAACCCCTGAAACTCCTAAAGCTTTCTGCTTACAATTCCCATGCATAGTTATCTGATTTATACATTTTATTTTTAAAATACACAATTTTTTTTTTTTGGAAATGTAGTGGTTTAAAGCCACTGGTAGTGCAGACAGAAGAAAATGTACATATGGGAATGACAGCTGTTTCTTATCTTTGACTTTACTGTGTTTTAATGGTGTTAGTAAGCCTTAAAATTCGTTTGGGAAAAAAAAGGTGTGGGGAAATGTTTTTTTCCTTATTACAACAGTTTACATCTAAAATACAGGCAATACAGCAAAAAAAAAATTTAGATGATAAAATAAACAAAAATTCGCTTTTCTCCCTGGCAATTTACTTTGTTTCTTATTTTATAAGACTTTTTGAATATACTGACACAAATGCAAACTTGGCGGCACAATACTTTCTAAAATGTTTTGGTAGCATCTATATTAGTGGTTTCAAGCTATTATTATCTCAGTTATATACAGCCTGAACCTGTACCCCTGGAACAAAACAATTTTATTATCATGATTACTAGTAGGGGGGGCTGGTCCTAAATGAGACTTGTTATTGTTTCCAGTTCATTACCTGCTAATTTAAGGATAAATGAATCCACAGATTGCAAAGCAAATAAGGTCACCTATCAGGTACTTGTAAAGTTGTTTGTAAACAGGGGGAGGGTGCTGCTTGAAAGTGTATTTGTGCTAATGATGGCTGGGGATGGGAGGGGATGGGGGGTGTGGAGGGTGGTGTCAGGGGTTGGTTGAGTTTCTAACCTCACTTGAAGGAAAGCTTCACTCCAGTTACTCCTCTGTTTGCTGGCTGTTTGTGAAAGATTTGGGAGGTCTAAACTAACTTCTATGTGCACCAGGTATGATGAGGGAGCACGGGGTGGGGGGATGGGGGGGGGGGGGGGGGGGCACTCACGCCACATCTGCGTGACACTCACTCAAATCAGTGAAGCTCTAAAGAGAAGTGCTCCGAATCACAGGTCATTGGGTCAAATTAGAGTTTGCAATGCTGCAGGAATCAAGCAGCAATTTTGATCATGTTGAGTGTCTTTTTCGTGATTGTCAAACGGTAGCTATTGCCATTCACATCTTGAATGCCATGGGGTATTTGTATCCATAAGTCAGAAAAAATGTTGCACTTTGTGTCAAAATCGATCAAAGGTCACAACTCGCAAGCGTACTCAATAAATAACTACATTGTGCATTTGTCATGTATGAAACAGAAAGAAAAGGGTCTACAGGGTAAAGATGAATCTGCGTTCAAATTGTGTTGCTGCAGCCAGCATGGGAGGCAGGTGACAGGATAGTTTCAAGAGGGTCGACGTTGCATTTCTGTAGACTGATGCTCTTACTGAGGGGTTCAGTGCAGACCAGAGATGCTTTCCATCACCAATTCAGCAACAGCTGCTTTCATTTCTGCCCCCGTAGGCTATTAGTAATGATAGTCCTCATCTGTCTTGGTTATGAAGGAGCAAAATACAACTATGACGAATAGCATTAAATTTCCATAGTTATGCTTTACTGTATATAATAGTTCCAGGATGTCATGCACTTTGAAGCCTTTTTTTCTTGATTCAGAAATAGAAGTCACCAAATTTTATTTGTACAAGTCTTTTTTTGCAGTTTGTTCTGGCTGGTAGCAATTGTGCAATATTTCTCTGAGGCGTGCAGTGCTAAATTTTGTCTCGTTTATTTATAAACCTTTTTTTTTTATTTACAGATAGACAGACAGAGAAAGAGAGAAAGTGAGGGGGAGAGAGCTTGATAACTCTTTCCATCATCAGAATAGTTGTCAACAGCACTGTAAATTTATAGCTCCAGAGAATGCACCAAGAGATCATGAGTGCCACATGCAGTAAATAATCACATTTTATTTTAACAAGCCCATGCATTGCAGTACATTTATCTGTGGGTATTAGGCACCCACTAGCAAAAACCTACCAAAAGAAGAAACCTTTCAGCCCCTACAGTAAGACAACAGGGTAGTATTTAAAAACCTATTAATTAGCTACATCAAATGAACACCCAGAAAGCCAGGTCTTTTCCCTCTTATTAGCTGAAGATAAATCGTCTTTAAATTGTCCCTGAAATTGTGTCCAATGGTGAATACACCCCCCTGCCACGCTGAGTCTTTCAAAAAAGCAAGTGAGTCTGAGAAAGAGAGAGAGACACTGATTCTCCTGCTCCAAGATCTCCACCTCTCCCCTGTGTGGGATTGTCCTTGCTCTGCACTCCTGGGAGCCCAGCCCCTTGGACTATTCTGTGATACAGATCACAGGAAGATTTCATCAGCTGTCAGAGCCCTATTGATAATCACAGCAAAACCCCTCTCTTCTACACTGAGTGAACAACCGTCTGCTTTACAGACCACTGTGTTTCGTGTTTATATATAAAGCAGGGAACATCATGTTCACCTGTCATTAGTGTTTGCATAAATCGTTCACTGTACACATTTATGGCTTATGGCTTTTAGCCGAAAAAGAAGTTGGCAACAGCAGTGAAAATTGTTTTCTGACATGAGTACAGATTGGCTGATAATGAGATCCTGACATTTGCATTACGTTTTGGCTTTGTGTCCTGTCATTGGTCTTCGCTGAAACACAAATGTGGAAAAATATATTGTAAAGATGTTGCCAACACTTTGCATTGATGTCCTAATAATTAACATTAATTGATGCCTTATTAAAACAATACTATCACTTATTGCTCTTGTTGTCCTAAAGTGGATAACACTCATCCTTTAAGAAATGAATTTCAGAAAGCCACTTCAAAACAATTCAATGTGTGCCTTATACATCTAACTGATGCTCAGTTAGCATTCATAAGAGATTTATAAGAGCTAAGCTGAGGCTACTGCAACAATAAATGTTAACAATAAATGTTTGTAATGTTTTATTAATGGTTAATTAACAGGGGCATTATAACAGTTGCCTGGATGGATGTTTGTAAGACTTGCAGAGAGGTCTCTGAGGTTTTCATCAAAGGCCTGTGGCCTGTGAGCTAAGACCCCCATGAGCTAGCATCTTTTGAGTGTGATTCCAATGCCTGCAGCCATGCCCCCCCATCAGTACACATGCAGCAAGTCTCATGTGGGACAATCCTGGGATTTATCCATAAAAAATGCTTTTCTAATATCTGATATCTTCTGAACACATGATCACTTGTGCAGTGTGCATTGGTGTACATACAAACATGAAAACAAATCACTCTAACTAATAGGGACACATTTGGACCCTCATATAGGTATTTGCCAGGTAAATAAAGCACTGACCATGCAGGTATAAAGGTTAAAATGAGGTTTGTTTGTGAAAGGACATGCACACAGATTTAGGGATTCCAAACAGATTTAACCAGAATGCCTAATTACGAAAAAAAAGGATGAAAAATATTAGGTAGAAACTGATTTTCCTGTCAACTTTAAACTGTACATCTGGAGACCTGCTAATTCCCAGCTTCGTGCATTTCAAAGACAGCCAAGGTTCATAGCACTCATACCACAACAAATGTTAAGTTAAAATGTTATTCTGGATTAAAAAAAATCTGTGCTCCTAATTTCCAACCATTTCCTATCTATGTGTTTGCTCATGGTAAAGGTCAATGGTCTCCTCAAGCTTATTTTACCAATGCACTGAGGCTTAAAAACATCTGTCAAGCGATCTATTAATTTCCAGACCAGATAAGTCAGTCTGCTCAAGCGTACTGCCATTAGATTTTGTCATCTAAGACCACTGGTACACTGACCGCATTGAGGTCAAATTAAGCACTGCCCTAAGTACTTGATGACCGCTGGGTCTTTGTGGTAAGAGGCAGAAGATCTGATTACATGACGGTCATGGTCACATGGAGCGTGTCGCTAGAGCTCCACAGCGGAAGCTCACAGGAGACACCAACATAGGCTTGCTTTTCTTTTAAGGGCATCAATTACGTTTTGATTGGATTTGTTGACAGAGTAACAAGAGTCGCTATTTCTGGCTAGCGCCCGTTGCTGCTGTTGCAACGCCAAACGAACATGTGATACAGGTGTGCGAAGCATTATGCCCACATTCCATTCTGTAAAACATTTGCTATATGTGAATCACTGCTGCCACTCTCTGCCCCTCCCTGCACGGCTGTAACCGTGTTTCTGGGTGTTCAGGGGTGGCTGTGTGCTTGTGGACAGCGCCGAGGAGGTAACTGATGCTGGCAGTGCAGCAAAACAGCACAGGGAAAGAAGGGTGCAGGGAGCCTTGAATCACAGCAGCTGCGCTCCATCTTTAACATGGAGGGTGGGGGGGGGGTCAGGTCCAGCACATGAGATTGGCAAACGTTTGACTTAGGCTTTCTCCCGCCTTCCCCCTTTGATTGTCCTTGGACATCTGCCTGGTCTCTCGTCAGGAATGTGCTGCAGCTGTTTGCAAGCGAGTGTCTGCACTGTGTGAACCGGGCCCAGATACACGGGGCCCGGCTTAATAACTTGAGCCAACTCGACCCAGTCGCCAGGGACATGGGACCTGGTCACATAACTTTGCCCTGGGGATGACAGGCTGGGCTTGGGAAGAGGCTGGGAAATGTATATTATGGAGGTTAACCATTTGCCCCCGCGCTGTAATTGGCTTAATTTGTCTAGCAACTGGATTTGAAGGAGGGGAAACCTGGCTAATGCCTGGTGCAAAAGTTCAGCAGTGGATGAGATGGTTGTGTTGTACGCAGGGATTTGTGTGTGTGTGTGTGTGTGTGTGCTTACACATTTGCTCATGTGCAGATGCATGTGTGTGTGTGTGTGTGTGTGTGTGTGTGTGTATGTGTGAATGTTTGTATGCATGTATGTGCATGCGCTTACATGTGCATGTGTGTTATTGCCAGCAGGCAGAAGAGAGGACGTACAAATACACAGCACATTCAGACGCACTCTGAAAAATAATCACATGACCTCCACAAGCTCCTCCAAAGCATGGGTCATATGCCCGTCCTACAGATCCAATAATGCAAGCAGAGGAACCCTTTCATGCAGAAAGCAGGCATATGTGACGGCTTAGTAGTCCCTGCCGGTCTGACAGAGAGGTATAGTGATGAAGCCTCATGAAGAGTGAAAAGGGGAAAAGTTAGCATTGGACACAAAGATTGGTAATCTGACTGCAGATGGGGACAGTGTTTCCTCGCTGTGCCGTGTCTCCTCCTATTTGGGGAGCGGCTAAAGCAATACCAGAGGGAGAGCATGGAAACAAAGTTTAATCACAAGCAAAACATCCACCGCAGCTCATGAATGTGCAGGGGAGAGGCTTGAACCTGTGCGCTACATCAAGGGCCTCCTGATGACCATCAAAGCCAGGACCAGCTCTCTCAGCAGTGTCCCCATGGTCAACACGCTGTGAGTAAACAGACGCAAGTGAGCGTGCAACAATAAAAAAGAGAGAGAAAACAGTTTTTCTAAAACCTGTGTATGATTCCTCCCCAGTTTATCCCATGTAATAGCAGTCTGTCCCTTCCAAAATGTATTTGAAAAACAATATAAACATATTCTAATGCTCATTATCAATTCATTTTAGAGAACGGTGATTTTCACAGACCTAATAAAATTTTATTATTTACATTTTTTATTATATTTTTCCTTGACTATATATGTATTTTTATTTCTTTTTTCCAATAATCATGCTCCTTATCAAATAAGTATTTCTTGTTCAATTAAAGTAATAACATAGGTTTGTGTGTTTTGATGGTAAATCATTCTAATATCATGTGCTAACATTTCAGCTTAGGCTTAGGAAACCTAAATTGCTGGCTGGATTTCCTTTACATTTTGTGTGGCCAGCTCAGGTTGCACCCTGGAGAACCATCACAGAGAAAGACATTACCGGCTGCTTGTGGAATTCCAAAGGGAGATCATGAGAAAATAACAGATGAAACCCAAGTTAATTCATAAAAAAGGCATTACGAGTGGAGCACCTATTCAGTCGTTGTGTTAACGGCCCTTTTTATTGCGGTGATTAGCTTCCATGTCATCTGCAACAACAAACATGCTAAGCTGTCAATCTTCTAGACTGAGGTTGTAGAGACAAAATAGCCACAGAAGTATATGCACACCCAAGTCAAACACAGCCAATCGAGAATACTCCTTTCTGAACAGTAGCTGGAATAACCAATAAAAGGCAACATCTGCCAGGAGGATGAATACAATTGAATATATTCATAAATGGTGATTTTTGCTGATTATTTCACTATAATATGCTTAATGTGTCCCTTTTCCCCAAAAATGCAATTTATAATCCAAACAAAATGTTTAGAACATTAAATTAGGAAATAATATTCTGGAGTATTAAGATCAGGCTCAGATATTACACATTATCATTATGTATTCTGTATTTGTTTTCATTATCCAGTAATGAATACGGTAATAAAAAGAATGAGTCATTATTTGAGGCCTCTTATTGGCTTTACAGCTCCCCCATCACCAGGCCCTTAGTCCTTAAGGGGGCATTCAATCTAATCGCAATGCATTTTGTCCTTACCATACCTTTAAGAAGGTGCAACTTTTTTATTGTTGATGGTAGCACAAAGCCTTTCCTTAATCTCAACCATCGCCCTTTATGTGAACCCAAAAACGCAACAATAAGTAACAATAGTTGTTACTCAGAGTTAAGGGCAAAGCGCCACAGCAGTTAGATTGAATTCCCCTCTGTCACCCGGCCACACACACAGTTGCTGAGAATGAACTATTCTGGCCTGCCTGGACCATGGAGGTGAGAACAGAGAGAGGGAGTGGAGAGGCTAAAGTTACAAAGGTGTGGATGCTCTCCGGATGGGAAATCTCTGTTGCAATGAAAAATGCCTTGAATTTTTCCAAGGCCAAAATAAAAGGGTAAGATCATTGTGTCCCAACCGCTCTAAGCTTTTAACTAAAGTAGACAAGGGGATTACCGCTAACGTGCACGGTCCTCACCCCAGACGAATTGGCAAACACGCCCAAGAACTGAACGAGCAAAAAGAGGAATCTCATGTCGTTGTCTATTAATTTGAAAGGAGGGATTAGCCAGAGTGCCAAGGAGGGTAAATATCAGAAAGGGATTTTTCCCCTTTTTAAACAGGCACACTTTTTTTCTCTTTTTACAGTGCTGGTGGTTTTGTAAAGCCAATTTGTCCCACGGTTTAGAATTCTGAGGGTTTTCGATTTTCTCACAGCATTCCTCTTTGCATCCAAGCAGATAAAAGTTTGTTTTGAGCGCAGTTAGCCCGGCTCTGTCTGATGGCACAGTTTTGCAGTGCTTCCTTTGTGTGTGTTTGTTTGCTCTTTCTCGTATGTATATCACCGTATAGAGGAATGTAGTAAGAGTCATGTTATTTTTAACAGGAAGGAGCATTTTGCTTACTGCTTATTTGGATTTTTCAGCCTTCTTTGTTTTAGAACTTCATGGCAAGACACTGCATCTGCCGAGGCAGGGCCTGTTCACCATGCTCTGTTGTTTAAAAACTAATCAGAAACTAACTAGTCCCCAGCTATTCCTTTCTGCCCCAAAGAATAAGAGTTCCCAGATGTTGTGGAAGGTAGGGAGTCAATTGTTTATACAACAGTGAATCTTTTCCAAACAGACCGGCTCCACCAGCCCGCACGACTAGCTATCAGGGGGAAGCCGGAGTTCGAGCTTTCTGAAGTCAGACCGGCACAAAAGCCCCTCGGCAACAAATTACCGCTCCCACCCCACCTGCTGTAGCCTGTGCGCTCGCGGCTCGGCTCTCAGACGGTAACTTGCCTTCGATCGATCGGTTGTTGTTGCAGCTGTGTTCAGCTCGATGGTTTATTTAAGCAGCTCCACATGCTTGTCAGGGGAAAGCAGCTGAATACATAAAGCAGGCGCTCAGAACCACTCCGTGGCCCTGGTAAGAGTAAATGGAATAATAAAATCCAAATGGTTTCATCCTATTTTTCTGGGCTCGTAAATCTGGGAGTCTCGGTTACCTTCAAGTGTAACGCATGCAGAGAGTGTGCACTCCTGCATGTGTGTGTGTGTGTGTGTTTTCAGAAGAGGTTGGAGGCAACCTGGAAAAAAAGAGCCCAGCATGTGGTCAGCGGAATGGCCGGTAAAATCCTGATCTAATTAATCGTCTGTATGTTTTTTTTTTTAAGCCCGTAGTACTGAATCACATCTGCAGGAATATAAAACAAAGACAGGCTAAATTGATGGTCTGCCTGTAGTTTAGGGAAGACTTGCACCATCAAAGGTGTAAGGCAATACTTCAGCATGTGCCGTTGAAGGGAAGCTATGAAAAATACCATGCTTAGAAAGTTTTAAAGGGCTTTAAAAAAAGGTATTAGGGCTACTGCATGGGTATACTGGTGGCTGTAAAACAAAACCAACAGGAAATTAATTCTGTTAGTCACTGACTTTTTTACCTAATATTGTCTGTATGATGATTGTTTACATTATCATTTGCTTAGCAGAACCTTTATCCAGAGTTATGTAAATATCATCTATTTACACAGATGTATTAGCTATCTTGCTTAAGGGTACAACCGTGCCCCACCTGGGGTTTGACGTTTGAAGGGGGGAAACCTGCTCCATGCCACTGCAGCAGAGTGACTGTCTTTGGGCTAGTCTCAGCACCTTGCCTCGATGTGTCAGGGTAGCTGTCTGGTGTACCGCCAGACCATTCTGATACCACAACCCTGTTGCTCCCAATGATATGAAATGCTCTTAAGGGTTCCCATTGACAGAATGCCTCTACTGCTGTGCTGAGAGCATCTGCCAGACGGCAGCAAGGGTAAAGCAGCTTATCTAGTCATGCAGTTTTCTTTAGCTGCTGTGATACTGCAATGTTCACATAATGATATAGCATGCAACAGAAATATGGTCATACAATACTACACCAAAAACCGGCTTGCCACATCACTAGCAGGACTTTGTGCAATTAATTATGCAGGAAAAAGCCACCTCATGCAAGCTAAAGCATAATCCAACTAGCATTTTCAGGGTTGGTTGTGATCCATGTGTGTGTAGGGATTTCTTGCTGTTGCAAGTATTACATGAAAAATAAAATAAAAACAGCATTAACAAGCATAGAATTTTTAAGAGAACACATTATCCTTCAAGAGATACTTTAAGAAATATATCTTTTGTTATTGAGTTTGTTAGTTGAATGAAATGAATGAAATGAAAAGATCTTTGCTCACTTGAAACATTAAGTATGGCTCAATTACATTTTGAATAAAGTTATTTAACTTAAATCCACCTTGCTGTCTGGAAAGCTTTAACCTGGCCTTCATGTTACTTTTAATCCATGGCAGTGTGCACAGGCACAAAAAACATGCATCCTCTCTGAAGCAATACTGTGTCAATGACACTTGAAGTAACTAAAATGTGATGCGCTCAGGTCTTTGAAGTCTGAAACAGTGGCATAGTGCTGTTGTTGGACAGAGCTGCAAGCACATTGGCTTTCATGTTGTAGCCAGTGTGCCAATCTGCTAGCTACCATAAACCTTTCAGGCTAAATGTGGAGCAGTCTGGAATCCAGCCACAATCAAATGAGGTACCATTACATCATTAATGAGTCTAAGCAGAAAGGGGAAGGACTTTCCCTGGTAGATACGGCTCTTGTCCAATTGTGTGGGCAGGAGGGCAAGGACAACTTCTCTGCTGGAAAAAAATAAATCCTCAATAGCTGCCAAATTCTTACCTCTCAAAGATGAAAATACAACTCAGTTTGCTCAAAGTATAAGAGATGGTGCAGTCTACATCATCTGTCATTCAAGCAAATGGCTGTTATCACTTTGATCTGTTTCCCAAACCCAGGATACCAAACAGTTTCTGCTTGGTGGCTGCCACACCCCTCCAAACTGACTGAGTTTTGGCAGGTGCCAGTCGGTGCTCGCAAAAAACAGGCAAATATTCAAAGCCAAAGCGTATCCTTGCAGCTCAATTCCAGGCGGACTCCGCGTTTACCCTGAAAGGTTACCGTTAGCGAGCAGAGCAGCCGCCAGGCTGTTTACAGCGGGTGCCCCCGCTCTTTTCTGGCTGGAGCCCATGCGTGGAATACGGACATGATGCACACACCGCTGAGCGCTTGGCTCCGCTCTTCCTGACAGGAGTGACAAGCCCCGAGCAACCGGAGCCCTTGACATGGGTGACACCAGGCTGTCATCGGCACGCCAAGGTCACCCAGCATCCCCCTCCGCAGAGGGGTCAGCGCGCATCACTGTGGCAGACTTCCACTCACCCCGCTTCCTTCCCACGAGCCACGGGCGAGGCCGTGTCACTCACTTCCTCCCACAGATCCTGACAGGAAATGAACAAGCGCTCCCAAGAACAACTTTTTATTGTTCCGCTAATCACTGGAGTCGATGGAATGCTTCTTAAATCTTTATTTCTTTTGAAATGTTATTTTTTGCACATTTATTTCTGTGTTCCCTTTGAACATATTTGAATGATTTTTTTATGTAAATGAGCAATATTGCTTAATATTCTCCTAGGTTAACCCAGTGTTCTATTAGTGATGTATTATGAAAAATAGTATCACCCTAACATATAATCGCCTGTGAAGGTAATCAATTACTTTGTGTTTATTGTTCAAATATTTATAATTGCTGTTTTATAATTTACAAATTGCATGAAACAAAATCAAATGGATGTATTATGCCTGAACTACTGTTTCATTCATACACCATATCAAAGAAGCGTGCACAGAAATACATTAACAGAGCTAGTCCCAAAACATTTTGACTTTGTTATTTGTTATTAATCTGATGGAGACAGATGCTAAAGAGTTTGTTAAACAGACACATTTCCTTTTGACTGATGATATTCACACAATGCTGCACTGTTACTTTATGCTGTGTTCTGTTTAAATGTTGCAGCCACTCCTTTAAGTTTACTTTCAAAGGACAGAACATTGTATAGCTTGTCTACAGGCAACCTGTTAAATACTACTTTCATTCCACATCAAAAAGGATAATTACAAATACTTCAGCCAATTCAAACAGGGCCAGTAAGAAGGGTCACTCTGTGTTTCCTTTCGGCTGTCGAATGGGCTTTATTTAGCCTTTTGGAATCAACAAAGGTAAGTTCTGCACCCGCGCCAGGCGCTCTAATATTTGGGATATTTCTGGAAAAGCCACAGAGGCCTTGCCGTGTCCTAGAAAACGCTGAAGGCTGAAATATATTATCAGGGCTGCGCTGTTTATGCAGACCTCCAGCTCAGAGAGAGGAAGCCAGAGACAGCAGACTCTCTCCAAAGGCCTTGGCCACTACGCAGTCAAATTGGTTCCCCTTTTCCAACCTCTCTGTCATCTCCGGCCGAGCAGCTTCACCCGTATCCAGCCTCTCATTTAAAGTTGATTGTGATTGTGATCTTTGTTTCCTCGTATTGTTTGCCCTGGTTCTCACTAATTTTGCTGTCATCATCTTTACGGGCACATTTCATTGTTAACACAATGTGCCCAACGCCTTCTCTTTGCAATTCCTCATTCAAAGCAATTAATACCTCAAGGAACAGCCTTGATTTCACTTTTGCCTCTTCCCTTGTGATGCCATGTGGAGTGAAGACTGGCTTATGAGAAATAAATCAGTGCTCTGCTCCATCTTAAAGTGCTCATAACCTTGACTTAGCAGGTTATAGGTTTTAATGGAACATATCTCAATGGAGTCCCATTGCTGAGCAAAGGGGTTCCGAGAGTCAACCTAACAAAAAAAAAAAATGTAAACAGTGCTCTCTTTCACTCTGCCTATGATATATAATTATGTGTGAAAGTTTTTTCACCGTTGTCATTTTAATAGTGTGGTGCTGACTGTTACATGGTATTAGCAATTTAATAATGGATATTTACAGGTTTTTGTTGTGTTTTGTTTATTTTGGTGAATGCTCAGAAAGAAAGCTCTTTCACAGGCAAGACAAATTGCACACCAACCACCCTGAACGATGTCAGCCATGGCATCAAACTAGGCACACGGACGCTGCAGCTGTAGCCAGCGACCACCTCATAACTGCAAGCCACTCTGTTCTTTAACCCCGAATATGTGTCGTCATTTTTTTTTTTATGTGCTTGTTTCATTTTTTCGAAAGTAAGCGCTACCGCTACGAATGTCAAACCACATGGGGGGGTTTGGCGGGGTGTGGGGGGGGTTCTCCTGTCAGGCTTCCTAATTACCTCTGCTGTTTACTGCGCCCTGGCCGTCTGCTACTGATTTCTCCATTATCTTGACAGTCAACAAACTGGTCCCATTAGAACAGCGTATGAGGCTCGCCCGAGGCAGGCCTGGGCTTTTGCGACCACAAATCGTCTCTGCGTTAAAAGTCACCGCTCAGTAACCGCCCTCAGCTTGCGAGCTAAACTGCTTGTTTTCCGGCGAGCGGCAGTGTCTTTGTGCCCATGCCCAGACTTTATTGGTCTTTATTGACTGACCCCCAGCACTCTGTTTGGGAGTTATAGAGCCAGGAGGACCCTCGGGGGGGTGGTTGGGGGGGTCGGGTCTCACTCTAACCCCCTGCTTTGCTCCCTTTGTAACGGGTGCCGCATGCAAGCGTGGAGCGTAAACCCAGAGGAAGGGCAAGCTATGGATGGTGCAAATAGACAAATTAAAAGCATAGAGTGATCCAGGTAGAAGTGCTAAAAGGCTGGCAGTAACAATGCAAACAATGACTCTGGAATCACCAGAATTAGGATGTACACATGGAAAAGGGTCGTTGCTTATTGGGTATGAATGCATCTGCGTATCAGTACTGTGCATACGGAGTGCCCGTTATCACTTTGGGTTATGTTTTCCAACAGACATGTGGACTGAATGTCTTTATACAACAATATTATTGATAAAGCATGAAAATAATTATTCCCAGTTATAATGAATTACCCAGATTATCCTGACCAGTTAGACAGTGCTGTATGGTGCTTCGCCTGTGAGTATCCAGGGGATGTGCCTTTCAAGTTAAGGATGCAGCATGCACATGGTTACCCTCATCGATAAAGCCATATGAGGTAATCACTTAGTAGTCTCATCTTTGTAATTATGAGTCAAATTACATTGATGAATCAATCCATTTTTTTATTGAAATGATTACAGATTTGTTTTTGAGACAGAAAAAGCGTATTGCATGTATAGGTTATGGCGTATAACTCTGTATCTGTATAATACTTGTTGTGGAGAACACTTCCCAAAAAGGTCCAAAGGAATATTTTTCTTTTTTCCCCTAATTCAAGTGTTTCAGGTAAAAGCAATCAACTACAAAGCCTCTTGACACATTAATAAACAATGTCGACTTTGTTAAATATTTTTTGTATGAATGCATGAATGCTTGAGTCACCAAATTAACAGCTGTGGAAAGTTTTTTTTTTTTTTTCAATTTATTTATTTTTTAAGCAGACAGAAAGGTCATCGGCTCTCTTCCATGGAAAAAAATCTGCATGTCAGCCTTGGGCTTGTTGAAATGACCCATGGGAGTCTCTCACCGAGATTTTCTGGGCAGCGAAAAGCACTCCGAACGGGACGACCATCCAGAGGGTAACAGAGGTTAAACCTTTGACATTTGCTTTGACACATCCCCTCTATTTTTACCAAGAGTCCTGTCTGCCAAGTGTTTTTTTGGTACAGGACTGTATAGAGTATCATGTTGCAAATGTCACAGTATTAATGTCACCAATAGAATACACTTTGTTTTTAGAAACATTGTGCTTTTCGCTCCTTTCCTGGACCCTGTGGCAAAAAGTAAGCCCTCTCACACACCCCCGCATGTGTTTTAATTTCACCATCTGTGTCGGCCACTGTGATATGAGAAACTAAGTATATACTCCACCCCAATATAATCGTCCAGCTAATTGTCTTGACATGTATTGCGCCAAAGACAAGTAGAGAAACAGACACCAGTGCAGCCAACACTGACACCGCACTAAATGGACTTCTTACTTGAGTTTCATCAAAACATGACAAGAAGGCTTGTATTAAGCTGTCTTCCTTCCAGGGGACAGATTGAAAATGTATTGGGTTACTAATGGGGACTGCAACTGCTAACTTAATCATTCAAAAGGAATTAAAACCATGCACCATAAATCAAACCTACACAAAGTGAACTCAGACACACCTTTGGTATCAGTGACTAAATGCTTCTTTGTCTATGACACCATACCAAGGTGCCTAATTCTGTTCAAATTCTGTTAGATTTGTGGTGTCAGTTCCCTGCTTCCGGGTTGTTATAAATGCTTGATTTCCACCTGTGTGGTACACAGTGGACTGCAAGTAAAAAAAAAACAATAATGATGGATGGCTTATTTCTGCTATATTGGGAAATAAGGAATAATCACAAAAGAGGTCATCAGTGTTATGTGCACTTAATTCAAGCTAAATGCAGAATTGTTCATTAACTGCAAAAACGAGTATACCCTAACAGCTGGCCAGACTAATCAAATTTAGGAGGCATAATTGGGAGCCCTTACAAAGGGCACGACTTAAGTGTAGTGTTCACAGAAATTGCAAAGCTGCATTTTCCTTGTCATTATTATTAATGGGTGAGGTCATGGTAACAAAAAATGGATTTTTTGGAACGGAATATATAATATGTATATATATATATATATATATATATATACACACACAAAAACAGTTCTCTGTTGTATTTATTAAGCAACAGCCAACCACATTCTACGAGAGGCAACAATGGAAATACACTGTCTCAGCAATTATTTTTAATGAATTTCTGATGGATTCTGTGTAGAAACCAACTACCTTGGTTGACTCCTTACACTTGAGATGAAAAAGTGAAAACAACTCCTTCACTTGCTGTATCTCTCTCATGGTGTCTCTCATTTCAGGAGCACACAGGCCTCCACAAACTGGTTTCACACTGCTTGATTGGTCTGAATGTCCCCATGACACCTTCCCGATTTTGAAAAACATTATGCAACCCCAGGAGCACCTGAAAGAGCCAATAGTCCTAAAGATGGTGAAACAGCTTATATAAACAAATAATAGTACATTAAATGTGACCGTAGAAGCAGGCTGATGTGTAAGTGGTTAATAGGGCAAGCAGTTTCTGCTCTGAGTGCACATAGCATTATGGTACATAAAACCAGTCCAGGGGGAGAGTCGCTGATAGTTTCAAGTTAACATTTTTGAAGTATTACAGAAAAAACCCGCAGGGACCGAGCCAAAAGGTCGCGTGTATGGTGCGGCTTTTAAAACTTAATAAAATGTTAACGGGTTTCCACCCCTTCCCCCGCCATATCAACTAGTTTTTATTATCGTTCGGAAAGTCGTTCGAGGCAGTCAGATTCCTGAGCAGTAACACTCCGAATGTAACAGTAATTCACCCAGCCCTCAGGAAAGACACCATTTGGTGACAAGGTAATTGTCGTCAATATTCAAGTGTTTCAGCAATTCCCAGTCATGTAATAGACCCACAACATTGATTTGCCTCTCTATCGCATTGACTTCTGGGGCCTCTGGAGGCTTTTTGAGGGCCATCAATGCCAGAGAATATGTAAAGGATTTGTCTTAATTAAGTGTGCAGACTGCATGGGAATTATGTGTTTGACTACAGGACTTTAAACCAACAGCTATAATACTCATTGAGAACACTGCAGTTGGGAACAAGAATCAAGAGATCGTGTTATGGAGGTTCCACAGAGAGGCAGTGATGAGTTCATAAATGTTTACATTAAAGAAACGGAGAACAAAATTATGAGCATCTTGGGTAAGAGAGTTTAAGTATTAAAAAATCCAGTGATTGGTCAGTACAATAACCATTTTTGACATGTTATATGTAATAATATGTATAATGTAATATGTTGCATTTATCAAATTGCTTTGATCCTCACATATGCATGTAAGCATATTGAAAATCTTTATTCAATTTGTATATATAATGAGAAATATATATACAGTACATGTAGTGCCTGCATTAACAGTTTTGATGTTTTACTTACCTACCCTTATTTTATAAGTCATTTTCATAAATGATCTACATCTGTCATTCCTTGCACCCATTTCAGGGTGGGGTTTTTGGGGTGCTCGGTGGGCGGGCAGAGGCGACATTGCTAAACTACAGACCGGGGGGAAAGGAAGCACTCATGGGATTAGTTTTATTTAGAAAAGTGGAGCCCCTTCTTTTCAGATGTGCCACAGTGAGCCGCGGGTGTTTCTCCTCCACCCAGCAGGAGCTCCCCGTCATGGCTTTTAATAACCTGGCTTTTGCAAGCTTCTGCCCCTGAGACACATTTTAACCCCAACTCCCCCCACCCCCTCCCCGTAACAGACCCCCCCCCCCCCACCCCCACCACAACATCACCTTATTTGCGCCGTCCTCCTCTACCTACAGCCAGCAGCAGCAGAGGCAAATTTCTTCCAGTTGCTCAACACGCTAATTCTCCCCTTTTCTTCGCTGCTCAAGCATTATATTGCAGTTTCATTGACTGAGTGGTGTCGTGTTACAGTGGAATCAATAGCGGTGGGGATCCCAGCCCGGCGATTAGCTTGTCAGTCAGTCTCTGTGGTTGCAGAGAGGGGAGGCAGTGTAAATCCTAGAATACCAGGGGCCACCAGCATGGAGGAACAGGAATGCAGGGAGCTGGCGAATACTTTATACCACCTGTTGCAGAGGCAACATGTGTGGAGCGCATTAACCTTTCTGCTACTGTGGTTTAACTGCTGGGAGCTGCCGTGCATTTCTTCATACAGTCCGGTGGCTTTTGACATAAAAAGTCAAAGCTGTGGGGGGGGGGGGGGGGGGGGGGGATTCACTGGAAATATCATTTTCTACCCCTTGGACATCGTTATTGTTTCTTCCCCCAGCATAGCCAATCAACTCAGATGAGAATATCATAAAAGGTTTGGTTTTATCCTTGTGTGATTGTGCGCATTGATAGATCTTAAGTTTTTTTTTTTTTTTCAATTCTGCTTTTCATTGCCACATTCATTGCGGCATAGTGAAGCTTTTGACCCAAGCCCACATTGTTTTCCTTCTCTTCTCTCTGTGTGTTGTTTGAACATTTATTTTCTGCACCACCAAAGACATGGTCTCTTTCTGCGCGGCCTCAGTCAAGAGGTACCTATGAAATACATCCACTCATTTCAGGTATTGATTTAAAGATCAATCCTCAACTGAAACACCAAAATAGCTGTAATGATGTTCTAAATTTAAATACACCTCTGTGAGGGGAAGAGATCTCTTGCTGAAGTTGATGCAAAGCTTGGATTTTTATATGTCTAAGTGAATTGAAGTGTTTTATGTGTTCTTAGTATATTGTGTTTATTTTATGAAGTGCCATTAATTCCATGATCTTGCTAATTTTAACATATTTTTTAATTAAACTTGTATTATTTCGTTCATTACTTTCATGCAACTATGCGATGCAGATTTAAGTGTTTCTGTTTAGTTCAATTAATTATTTGTTATTACTTTGTTACTGGGTCATTGACAATGTAATGCTTGTTCTCTAAAGGTTGATTTCAGAAGACACTGATGCTGTTCACCTAAAGTAACTCTTGACTGTCTGAATACGAGCAAGGGGGAAGGTAATTCAGACGGAGTAAATGTGTGACCTGGGAAATATTTGGCCTACATCCCAGGGTTAACATGAAGTTCGTCATCAGTAGATTGTCATATGATATCCAGTAGAAGGAAAATAGACATAGCCTGCTTATGACGAACGTATTATTGCATCTCACTGTTCATTGTTTAGATCTAGGACCATGAACACAAACAAAAAACTATTTCACAAGACTCAAAAAATCCAATTGGATACAGTTTAATTATTCCTGGACAGGTTGAGTGAAAATGTGCTAAATTATCATATTTTATGAAACAGTGAACTTAATATTTAATAATGTCACCAGATGATATTCTAACTGGCAATCAAGTAATGTCAATTATAATGAATATTTCAGATCAGATGACCAGTTTCACTACCTGTGCTAGTCAGAACCTCCTCAAAAACCCTGAATGGTTGAGAGTCTGCTGGAATAGGTGAGGTCCATGAACCTTTGTCCTCTGGTGTTCAGGGACATGCATGGTGACCAGTGAAACCTGGTAAAGTATTTTCTGGTGCAGGCAGAGGCTAGCTGGTCAGGCACCAGTGCACTCCATTACACAAGGACAGAGATCCTGTCTCCTTTTTCACTAGAGCAGCTCGTAGTATCATGGAAGCACTTGTTCCTGAGTTTTCAAAAAAAAAAAATCCAACACTTCCTGTGGCAGGAATGGTACTTTCAGCCTTTGGGTCCGGCGGCACATGAAAAGGAGTCTATTCCATCACATCAGTTTCTCAAGTCAATGTCACGCATGGAACTTTTATTTGCTTTACTTCCTTTCGTGTTTTATGACCCCATAAATAAGGAATACCATTCCAAATAAAATGCCTGTGATAAAAGAAAAGTCCTAACTCTTGAGTTTCCTTCTCTTTTTCACTGTGTAACTTTTGTGTCATTTTCACATGCAATGAATAAATGATGCAAGGTCTAATGTTCAAAGCCCTGCTTTTCATTGCACAGGGGTTTTGATCAACCTGAAATTTAGATTACAAACCAGAAATTTTAGTTAATATAAAAGTAACAGACTAATATGATATGCATGTTGCATTATGCTATGCTGTTTTAAGGTCGCTCTGCCTTTAGCCAATGGTTAAACACATTTTATTTGATTAAGCAACAAACAGTCCTGCCACGTATTTGTTCCACCCATGCACTATACCAGCTGAATTTAATGAGCACAACTCTTCAGCCAGGTAGAGGAACTAATTAGTGAAATCACCTTGTTTAGTGAATGGCTAGAACAAATACATGGTAGGACTTTTACTTTCTGAAGCCGGGGTTTTCCATCTCTGGGAATTAGTCCTTTACCTTAATGATCACCTTTCTTGTAAACTGAACTTGGTACTTAAGGGTTTGGGGTAGAGTATGGTGACCAGTCATCAACCAGACAGCCATTTGCTGACTGCTAGAATACAGTTGGCTGGTGCTTGTATTGGGCTGAGTCTTCAATCATCAGTGCTGGAACCCAGGCGGGAACTGGAGGGCAGCTGGTGGAAGCTGTCATCAAAGTGTGTGTGTGTGTGTGTGTGTGTGTGTGTATGGGAGGAGGAGGGTGAGAGGATAAAGGATGGGACACTGTCCTAATGACACATGAGTGTATAAGTGGGGCTCATTAACAGAACCATGTTCACTCACGTACATCTCAAAGCAAGCATGCATCCATACCATCAGCACAGAGCTCAAATCCCTGATTTACAATGGGAATGCACATGAAACATAACAGAGAAAGGAGTGGGTGTCCACCTGGCATGTGGGTTATCATAACATTTCTGTTTCCCTGTAATGTTTATACAGCGACATTATAGGGCTAAATTCTAATACAGGCAATACCTGCTTATCCAGTGAAGCTTATTGGCTGAACCTGGAGAAGCAATGTATGACTATACTTTTAGAATGACAGAAACCAACTGCATTTTCATCATTTAATTCAATTTGTTCAAGATAATCTACATGATTTGATGAATACTGTCAGGAAGAGCTTTAATATTCACAGTCTGGACACAGGAATAAAACCTTCCTCCCTGTCATTATAAAGAATTAATTGGATTTATGATATTTAGTGCAGTGTGATGAGCAAGAAATTATTCTGTGTATTTTTTGATGGAGAAAAGCACAAGATCATGAGTAAGGCACAAAGCCTTTTGAGGCAACGCAACCCAAGAGCCCTTGCCTCCATGAGAACTTGGAAAACACCATTGCGCTTTCTCATAATATGCAAAATGAAAGTGTCAGTTTCTGTGTAACCTGCAGGGATGAGACCAGGTTAAGCCCTCTGTATCTGTGAATCCGAAGTTGGCATTTCACCTTTGAAGCCATTATCCTGCTCTGTATGCATCGATAAAGAGGGTTTGCCAATATACTTATTGCATTGTTCTGAAAAGCAATGTAGAGTTGTGAGCTGTGGTGTAGTACTTTTATATGTACTGCAGTAAAGGTCAGTTCTATCTCAAATAATATGCATCCCCAATGCAATGGTGGTGCATTGTCAGCTGGTGAAAAGATTGTACTAGAGCTTTTTGAGAGTCAGTGTTCTGTCCCAGTTTTCTGGGTGACTGGCATTTAGTTCATGATGTTTGTGTGTGTGTATGTGTCAGAATCCTGTCAGAGCCCTTACGAAGTGACCTAAGAAAGAATGCTCCAGGCCCTCTGGAAAAGACAAAGATGCAAGCATATTAAGTTATACATTCTAGTTTTTACCATTTTGTGTGTCTGTGTTTGTGAGAGAGACAGAGTGTGTATGTGTGTGTGTGTGTGTGTGTGTGTGTGTGTGTGTGAAAGAGAGTGTGTGTGAAACATGCTCTTGTAAGTGCTGGTGAGAATCCTTTAACTCGCATTACTCCACCCCCTGGTTTAGTTTCATTGAGGACTAGGCCGCTCTATGTGGATAAATCGTCTGGACCAATTACGCTGCTACAGTGCTCAATTAGCTACAATCCCCTTTAGAAATAACAATGAAAGGGCTTTACATGTCTAAGTCTCAAAGAGAAGGGTGTGACCTAAAGTAAGTTGAAATTAGGGCAAAATTGGTCCAATCAAAGGAATGATTCCCATAATAATGTGTCAATTGTTTCTTCTACTCTACATGCATATAATTCTTGTGCTATATTTAGTTGAATCATTCATTAAATGCTGCTCTGTGTGGTTTGTACGGAGCTTATTATGGTTTCAGGGGTACATTGATCTTAGAACTGGTTTGTAATAATGACAGTCATGATAATATTGCTGATAACACAGTGTTGTAATGAATTACCACAATGGTGGTACAATCTTTGTCAGGTTAGCTTCTTCAAGGTTAGATAAGTTTTGTATGACTACAGCTGAAAAACTGAATTTATTTTCAACCATAATGCCCAAATCCCAAATGTATTTTCTATTTGTTGTGAATGAATATCAGTGACCTATATCTGAGGGTTAAAGTTTAAATGTGTCAAAATAAGGTTTTAGAAAATAGTGCCTTCGAATCAGACAGACTTCTGTGTTGATTTACTGGTATTTTGTTTTTCAAAATATAATCTGAGAGGCAATGCTACAGAGTGGCCTGGAGAATTTAAGGAATGTAATATTGCAACCAAAATACCTTCATACAATAATGTACCGGCAATGTTCAGGAGGGTACAAAAACTTCATTTAAAGCCCATTGTGTGAAGGCGGCGGTCCAGGTAAAAACACCTTGGCAAGGTCACGTTCAGCCACCAGGTGCCAAATTAAAAGGGAGCATTAACCTTGTTTACACAGTATAACAGCGGTATGGAGTGAGGCAGTGCATTTATTGTCGTTAAACAGTGGGAGGCTGCATGTCGCTGGCAGTTTGCCCGACAGCCACATGAACTCAGCTGGCATGCTGCTTTAAGCCAGCAGGCGGGCTGCGATTCGGGCCTGGTGGAGAGAAATCCCTGCCAAATAGTGCAAGAATACTTGCGCCATGCCCTTCCTAACCTCACAATGATTGAACATTCTTGGGCGTTATATTTAGGAAGCATGGTGTCAGCTATGATTGAAATGGCTGCGTAGGTCAGTGATATGAGGACTGTGTGTTTGTGTGTGTGCGCGTGTGTGCGTGTGTGTGTAGACAAACAGACATCCAGACAGACAGACAGACAGATAAAAAGATATGGATGTGGCAGTGTACCAGGGCCCTCAGAGTGCCAGTGTCTTTACCCCTGGCAGCAGGCAGTATGAGCTGACCAGGTGGAATAAAACTTTTTGTATTCATTTTACTGTCCATCCAGATTTCTATTTAGATATGTGAGTATGTAAACAGGTCTCCAATTTTCACTTTGGAGTTGTAAGGAAAATATGATTGCTACTGGCTTTTGTATTTTATCCATTTTGACAATTATTTAAGTTAGCAGTTGTACAAATCCCCCTGAACCATTGGTTGGAGTTGTCTGTAGACTTTTTAGCTAAACATTTCTAATTTGCATAAGACACTGATTCACGTTCATTCATGTTATCTGAACATGAAACCTATCCCATTTCGTAGAGCAAGGACTCTTGGAACATTTGGCAGAGGTGGTCCAGAGAGACATCAAGCTGGCCAGCTTGTGAAAGAGGATACCGAAGAGAAAGTGCTCCAACCCCGTGAACTGGAAATGCAAAGGATTGTGGGCCTATCTCTGGTGGAAACGAGAGTTACATTTGTTTATATAGGTACAACAGGGTCATTGACTTGCTTCACTCACACGCTCTGATGACTTGAGACTTGACTCGACTCGGAACAACGTGACTCTTGTCTAAACTTGAAATGACAACAGCTGTTTGATTTCCTCACATCCCTGTTTTACGCCGCTCACCTTTGCACGCTTCGCTTCATTCCTTCTTGCATGTTTAACTCGCCCACAAATAGACATCTAAGGTATACGGTAGATTTAATATCTGTATAGCAGTTCCGCTCAGTCAGACTCACCCATCTTGCAGGGTTTTTCCCATCTCCAGATTTTAATCAAGGAAAGGTCCTGTATTTGTACGAGGAAAATATTCACGATTTAAGACATGTACGTGGTAAGTGTTATATTATAAGTTGAGATTAAAAGTAATAAATGGGACCAGCCAAATAAGACACCAACAAGCATTTCAGTTAATCTTCACCGTGCATCTAACGACGGGGAGGGGATTCCTGAATCCTTCCCATATTGCCATACTTTTGCTAACACAGTACTGTATACTAAGGTTTACAAGCAAGAATAACCTAGTGTGGTGAGTATAAAATTTGGACTGCTAAGCAGTGGAAGAAAGTAATATGGCCTGATGATTGATCCAGCTATTACTCTGCATAGTAGAATTTCAGAAAAGAAGTACAAAGGTATTTTAGGTGACCAGGTACACCCTTTAGTGCAAACATTTTTTCCACAGGGTGTTCCCACATTACAAGATGCTAACACCCCCATACACACAACAAAACAGATTCAATGGTGATTTCATGAACACCAGTATGAAGTCAAATACCTTTCCATGGCTTCTCCAATTACGAGATCTGAACATCATTTAACTTTTATGGGAAGTTCTGGCATGTAGAGCTGGGAGTAGATTTCTACCTCAATCATCTTTCAAAGAACAGATCATCGGTTATTACGTCATGCATACTGAATACTGTCATACATTTTCTGACCTGACAGCCAGCGATACAGTGTATTAATGTTCCCCTTTGAATCTATCTAGGCTACCCTAACAGCAGGAAACGGACTACAATATGAGTGCTCCACAAGACATGTGACAAGCAACATTTAAACATTTATTCATGGTAACAAAAAAAAAAAAAACTATATAGTGGAAGGACAATCATTTCATTCCAAGAAACTACTTCTAAAAGAAGCCCATTCATAGCCAAAAATGGAATATCCAATAAATCTAACATTATAAACCATGGTAACTGTGTCAAAACTCTAAACTTTCTGCTGCATATGAGTAGCATTTCTTCATTGAGCTGCAGTCACTGAGAAAGTGAAATGCGCGTGGCCTGCAGATATATGTCTTAGTGGAATCTACAACAACAAGGCAGCACACTAGTACCACATGACCTGTAACTTTCAATGAGCTAGACATTTATAATAAAGGGGGAAAGCTCAAAGCAACACTGACATCATCACAGAGAAATGTATGATGACCTCATCACCAGAGGGTCGAACCAGAATGACTGTAACATGAGCAATTGTCCTTTGACCTTTACAGTGAACCATGAATAAGCTTTTTTCACAAATGAATCACTCCATAATCTGACTTTCAAAGTGAATTGTGCAATGGCTTTATTAATCATCCATACATAATTTGATAATTGATGCATTAGATGGTAAAAGGGGGTAAGATCAAGATATGATTATGTTATAAATGTATTGTATTTAGGGGGTTTAATGCATTCAGCATGTTTTAGATATGCATTAGAAATTAGGACTTGGCAGTCATAACAAAATGTTGCCAAATATACATTACTTGCACTACCACTGTGATAATAATAATGGTATGAATTCTGACTGAGCTTTGCAGTGAACTAATCATTTTTAGTAATCCTAAAATGCTAAGAAATGAAATAAAACACAAATCACTTACTTCTTATATTTCATCCTAAATGCAGTCAGTGATTGGTGTAAAGCTTAATTCCCTCAATGTTTTAATCAGTAGGAGTCAAATTTGATCATTTTTAGCACAATAGATGCATACATGGAACTGTGAAATGTACAGGATGGGTATTGCCTTCCATTGCAGTCCATTCCTGAAGAGTAATATTTGTACATGACACAAATCACAATTATGTCTAGGAGCCACAAAAGGAAAAGTTGAGAAAAGACGATGATGACACTTCCTGTTTCTGGAAGTTTGGGGTTAACAACTGGGGAACTTGTACACAAGCGATAGCATTATCAGACCTAACTATAAACAAAGCATTTTCAGCTGGGGATTGAAGGCTTCTCATCGACTATAAACAGTGTGTTATTCCATAAATGACGGCTGTGTTTAGCCCTAAACTCATTGTTTCCAAAACACCCATGGAATGAAGAAAGGGGTGCTTTTTTTACACTAGCAACTTCTAGTCTATACCCCTCTTTAAGTGTACGCTAAAGAATTTTATGTTCCTTAAATTTCAGAAAATATTTTTCTTTCCTGCAGCGAACAGTTAATTTTTACTATCACAAGGGTAATTATGAGACTTGAGAGTGTTTCTTGCAACCCCTTTCCCTTTCAAACAATTCAGTATTGTTTATGTGGAATATATCTTCAGAAAAATTTTATTCTGAAGGGGTCATGATCCTAAAAATCTCATGCCCTACCAGCACAGACATGGAGACTACAACATATTCATATTCATTTAAACTGTACAGGAACAGAAGATGGTTTAAGTATCTGATAAGACACATTGTTGTGGCATTTCAATTATTACATCTGTTTGCAGCGAATTCATTCCTCGTTTGAACTGCAAAATTACAACCTACCTTCAACTTCAGATGAAAAAAGAGCACTGACCACTTATATTCTTCAAGTATATACTATATCTATATAAACTTGTATGTGTGTGTCTTTATTTGTAAATTTTTGTTTAAGTTGTCATTTGCTTCTTTCATGTGGGAAGTGGTTTACTTAAGTCATCTCCACCGATTCATTATAAATCAATCTGAGACCCTTGAAAAGGGATGAATGGTGCTATATTGGTACAATTGATTTATTCACACATTCATTCATTTACTCTTGTTATCATTCTCTCAGTTGTATGAGGAACACCCCCCCTCCCCCCAGTGTTAACCACTGCAAGTATCCCCCTGGTTAGATTCCATTACAGGTTCCTAACTGCTTCCACATTGCCGATCTCATTGTTGTTCTTATAGCAATAGCACGCAGTTAACCCAAAATCAAAGGCTGTAATTTGTGGCTGATGGTGCACTTTGAGGTCAGCTCAATCTGAGTGCTGCAGGCTTATTTGTTCCTCAAACTAGGCCTTGATTAGTCCAAATTACATGTGGGAGCTACCGCTGGAACCACAGCCCAGGGTGAAACTTGACTAACTTTGCTTTTTTGGGCCAGTTGTGCCGTTTACATGATGCAAATGGAATCTGAGAAAGATCAGAGAGAGCATAACTTTATTATTATGCCTCAGTAAACAGGAAAAAGCTCCAAGCTTCAGGCAAGGCTGGGGATGACACAGAGTTTGAACATAGAGGATCCAATCAGGGGAGTGCACTGATGCCGACACACCTATGCAAGGTTAGAATGAACTCCTTCAAATTGTATATAAGGAAAAAATGCTTACTACTTTCAAATCTGGTACAACAGCTAATTTTTTTTCTTTTAAACTAAAATGCACAAACATGTAAAATGAAAACATGTAAACATGAAAAACACAACACTGGCAAGATTCATAGTAATCACCAAAACAGTGAAAGTTCCAAAGTTAAAGGACAGACAGACACACACACACACACACACACACAAAAAATATGTCACGTGTGTAAGTGTACATTCATCATGCGCTTGCGAGCCAAAATGTCAGCATTGTGATGTGCCACCTGTTGAAATCCTTGAGGCAGACCAAGTGTTTTGAATTATGGGTCCCGCGACAGTGCTCCACTTTATCTGTGCAACAACTATTGTGTCCAGCTGAGCCTGGGGCTTAAACGATGAGATCTTATCGAGGTTCAATTGTATTAGGAGAGGGGCTTAGAAAACAGCTCCGGGTGTAATGAGTCCCAGATGAGAGGCATTCCCCTCACTGAGCCTACAAGAGGAGCAAGCCTCTCTCCACACCTACCATAAAATGTGGATCGAGATTCAGCTGCGGGTTGAAACCCTAAACTGTCAGAGAGCGGTCCCCTGCAGGTTTGCTTCTGGAACAAAACTGCAAAGAAAAGCTGCATCTGGCCAGGAAGGAACCCAGGCCCAGTTTGGCTGGGGCATCTCTGCTCTTAAAGCTGAGGCTATGGGGCTCTAGTCTGCTGCTGGGCTGTTCTCTCTGACAGATTATTAGTGATCTACCTTGTCATGTAGCGTGGTCATTTCTAAAAAAGTGAGTTTGAAGTCTTCTCAAAAAACGTCACTGGAGGGTTTAAAATTAAACCCTTTGGGAAGTGTTTACTTGGACGCACCATACATAACCTACTTTACAAATATGTGGTACACTCGGACAAATGTTTTCAACCCAACTACTCTGAAATGTAATTACAACATTAACAACTTCAATACCATTCAGTATTATAAAAAAAAAAACAATTACTATAATACAACGGATTGATTTCTGCATTTAAAACAATGTAAAATCACTGTAATTTCTCATGATGTCATCATATATTTTGTCTCAGAATGTCTGGATCCTGAGATTAATTTATATCAACCAAAAACAGCCTGTGGTTTGTATTTATTCATGTTAATACTGATTTGTGCAAGAATTCTGTTCCTTTGACATAATTTACTTCTCTTCAATGCAACGGGCAGTGCACAGCTGTTGCAGATTTAAAAGCGAAAGCCACAGTTATAAATAAGCGCTGGAGGTTATGGCTCGTTGAAAATGTTTTTTTTTTTTTTTCATTTTTGTGAAAATATGATTTAAAAATTGAATCTGTAAGTCCACACAACAGACATTGGATTCATGTTCATTAAAAACTGGCCGTGGATGTTTAAGGAGATTAGAGGCAAATATATAACTTACTCCCCATTCATCTCTTTTTTAATGATTGTGTAAGGCCCTGGGGGGATCCATACTTCTGTGAAGAGGGCCCTCCTCATGCGCACCCTCCACATCTCTTCTTGAGAAAAATTTGGAGACTGACAAAGGAGGAACCTTCTCTAAGCCTCGTTTTGTGCCCAGCGAAACCCGTTTGACGTGTGAATGGAGAGGTGTTTTTTATAGATTCATTAGCCTCTTTGGGACACCCCCCACCTCCTCCTCCTCCCCAACCCCTCTCCACCCCCCCCCCCCCACTCTCACTGGGCCCCTTTCATTCCCCATGCATGTTTTTGTGTGTTTGCTGTCTAAGAGAGGGTTTTAGCCCAGCCCATGTCAGTAATTAGCTCCCTGTGATGGCGTGGAACATGTTGAGGTGGGTGTTAATAGGATGGCCAGGCCTCTATCTCCCAGCAGGCATAGAGGAGAAACAGAAACCGCCCTTTGTAGTACTTGCCGAATGTGGAGTCAACAAAAAAAGCTGGAAAATGTGTAGAAAAGCCCTAGGAAAATATTACTCTGAGCTCACATATAAAAGCTTCCATGATCCTGGCAAAACGGGCCATTAGCATGGTGTTCACATTTCTCATGTGTGTGGTTTGAAGTCATTTGGTGATTGATCTTGGCAATGTCTTGTCCTAGACTCTTTAAGTACATCACATAGTTTTTATTATTAAATACAGAAAGGATAAATAGCAATTGCTTTAGCAAAACAATGTAAAGTTGCATGGTCCTTGTATATAATGCACAGCCCTAAAGAGGAGCCACTTGTTTTTACTGTTTTATGAACTTCCAATGCCTCTGTGTGTTGAATTATCACAAATGTTTTGGTGAGAGAGAAAAAAAAAGAAAGCATTAGATTGAGGCTGTTCTCAATTTTCATCATTAAAAGGCAATATGGTATCCTCAATCAGTAATTACAACCGAATTAGTTCCTTGTTTCTTCAAGTACTAAAATGCAGGGTTTATTTTGATTACTTTTTGCTTATTTTACTTGTAATTGGCATGCCGGCGCTCAGCGTATAACTTGGCCAAATTCTGTAGTCTTGGACTTGATTGGCTTAGAAGGCATTCAATGAATTTCCTTTTTTATACACTTGCCCTTCCAGGTCAGAGTTCAGATGCTCTGGGAAAGCTGTGGGCGTCATTCCCAAACCCTTTAAAATCCATGCCTTTTTCTTTTTTTTTTCTCCACAAGGCCTGCATTTTCCAGCATCGCTGCTGAAGCAATCCTTTATTGTGTCAAGGTTCTTGTTCTGTTCAGGCCAAGAGGCCTGGCATTTCACAACAGCTTGTTTTAATTTGAGGAGGGGGGGGGGGAGCCAGGGAGTATGTTTCCAGTCTCCCGCTCCACCAGATGTGCCTTGATCAAGGAAGTTGACTAAGCGCTTTGTGTCCTTTAAGACGCTAATGTGATTATGTCACATATTTTCAGCTGATTCCCGGTGCTATTTGTCTTTGTGTGGGGTCTCTGTCTCAGTGCTCTCTATCAGAAGAGAAAGCTGGGAGATTTTTCTTCCAGTGAAGTCTGGCTCCTAGCCAACCTGTGTAAACGAAGGGGTTTTGTGTGTGTGTGTGTGTGTGTGTGTGTGTGTGTGGTATGGTGATATGTTATGGGGTGGGGGAACAGGAATCTGAAACATGAAAAACTACTTTCTTCAAGATTAAAGGGCCAAACATTTGAAATTGTCATAATAACTTTCTATATATATTTTTTTTTTTAAGTTAGTATTCCCCCTGGGAATATCAGATGTTTTTTGAACACACTCTGAAAATGGTCATGAGATCGCAGCAGTTAATACTGCAGCTTTCCTTTCTATGTCCTTACATAATGTCATCAATCTATACGCATTGTTCTCTACAGTCACTCGGTCCAGTCTCCGTGTTTTCAGACGGAAAACCCTAAACTGGCTTCCTGGCACACATCTGCGTTCATCTAGAAAAATACTGCAGTGAAAGTTTAAGTTTGTCCATTACCAATCAGGATGCGTGGACACTCTGCGACTTCCACTCAGGGTTTTTCTCTCAGCACTTCATCAGCTCGCTTTCCACCCCTCAAGTAAGGGAAAGCTTTTTTTTTGTAATGAAAACTAAGCAAAAATCTTGCTGACGGCATGGTATGTGTCCCCAAGACGGACGAAACGTTAACCCAAACAACATCCTTTAGCGTTGGTCACTCAGTCGTACGCCCGGCAGTGGTACTTCGGCGCAGTCCATCTTGTCAGCTATTAAAAACCACTCCAGGCCTCATCGCCGGCCGCAGTTGAAATATCGGAGGGGTGAGGGGTTGCTGTGGTCACGTTGTTTTGAGCCCTGGGCAGAAATCCCTCTCCCGATGACTCAGCTGCATGGCTATTGGCTTAAACACAAGCAATAGACTACAGCTTAGAATGAGGTGACTCCTAGACCAATGAATGAAATATAAGAAAATAAAGTTCCCATAACTTCAATTTTATGTTATACTCTAACCATACAACAGTGGATTCAAAACAAAACAAGGTGACATTTTAAATATCTGGTGCTCCAGACAGCAGTATAGTAATTCTTTTCTGCATCTCTGATGCAAAATATACAGCCTGTGCATGATTTATGTGTAATCTTTCAAGACATCTGTTTATTCCGGCTGTCCGTTATGCGTATGTTGTCCATCAGCATCCAGTAGCACTCATAGCAGGCTTGACAGAGACATCATGAGGATGTCCATTTGCCTCTGTGGAGTCATGTTTGACTTTTTCCAAAAGAGCCGTTCTCAGATCAGTACATCTCCAGGGTGTAGATACTCACAGACAAACACGCTGATCAAGATTGTCCTGCATTGAACCTGACTTCGCTCATTTGCTCATTGACTTGAGATGGTTGCCTGGTGCACACTGAAAGGGATCTGGCCAGCCTAGACAGCACGCATGGCCACCCTTGGTGGTTTCAGTCATGTGTCAGGAGAGACTGAGAGAATGAAATCCCTGACTTGTGATACCTATAGTCGCAAGTGCATAACAAGCACAGTAAATGTGATAAGTTCAACATGTGTGCCTTCACACTGTTTACATTAATGGAGTAAGTGCTGCCAGTGATTACTTGAAGCTGAATGAATGTTGTGAGTCAGCATACATACTCACACTGATAGTGACATCCTCATGTATTTTCTCATTAGGAAGACTCAGAAAATTGTATTTTAAATACCTGTTTTTTTCTTTAATGTTGTTAGTGATAATACAATGTTTGTTGTGGTTGAATAGCAACTGAAAAATGTGTAAAAAGTATTACACTTACATGTCTGGATGAAAAGCACTGCACATTTAAGTTGTTCACAAAACATGCTTGATTTAATCTAGATCCTTTCAGTCCTGTGTGTTAATTTCACACATCTGGAAAATGGGCTGTTTTATGTGAAATGGGTGGCCAAGTCACTGAAGCAAGATCATTTGCTTAATGCAGCAATGACATGACAGGATTAGGCCTGTAAAACATATAGTAGTTTTTTTTTCTGTTAGATCAGTGTCTAACATGGTAGCTACATCGGAATATTCTTTGCAACTTTCCTATTACAAGGCCACAGCCCACAATAAGATTTAGATTGGGGGATTGTTCAGATTTAGACATGAATGAAGTAAGAGCCTGCTAATTCCAATTTCCTTATACTTGAAAGAGAAGATTTACAAGAGTTTTTTTTTTTTTTCATTGTAAATGGGTACATGGGATGATACGCACACACACACACACACAGAATCTCCTGGCCTATCGAACAATCCTGAAAATACCCTGATGCACATATACAAGTGTCCTCTGGCCTTAAAGCAAATGCCAGACATAATCTGGAAATGAGTTCCATTAGGAAAATAACTTGTTTGTCATAAAGAGTTAATCAGATTAAATTTCAAAAACCAACAAAAAAGATTTGTAAGGGCATGACTTCCACAACAGACAAAAGAACAAACAAACAAAAACAACAAGAAATCAATAAACATTCAATAAAGTGAAAAAAGAAGATTTTATTCCATTGGAAATATGACTAGAAAATAACAATGGGTCTGCCCTTGCTTTTAACATTGCAACAAACCTATTTACTGGATCTTAAAAAAATAATAATAGTTAACAAAAGCGACTTTCAGAACTTTGTATCCAAGTAAACAGAAGAACACTGGATCAGGCCCACCAACAAAGGTAACTATTACAGGTTTATAGAAATCACCAGTAAGTTGCATTGTTTATATAATCATGATAAGGGAATTAGGGCAGCTCACCTTAATGACTGTAAGCTGCACTAGTTATTTAAATGGGCTGATCCCGGGAAACAGAAGCGAATAATGTAGGTGGCATTCAGAACGCTGTTCTCCCCCTGATCACAGGCAATCACAATTACCTCCAAAAGAACAGTGAGTTTAGCACAGCTGCTTTTGGATATACCACAGAGAAACCAAGAGTTCTCTGCAAATCCTTCAGTGTTAAATTGTTTGCTTGGGTTTGGACTGTCTCTAGGAAGTTATCCCAACGTTGTTCTATTGGCAAACAGAAGGGTTTATTTTGGGATGTAGACAGCATTCATAAATAATTTTTGGAAGGAACACGTACTTATGTTTTCTAGAGTAAAATGAATTATTTGTAAAAATTATGACTTTGCTCAGTTATGTTATTGTTATGTTTGCTCAGTTTGTTATTGCAATACAATTGTAGCATGACATTTTCAAGATATTTTAAACAGAATCTATATATATATCTATCTACATACCTGTACGTGCATACAGCACACATGGTACATACCACTGAAACTTGACAACCACACGGCTAACAATCTATTGACCTTTGACCCTGTCTTATCAGATGTTCAAGTGGTACATTCTTGTACCCTCCACACCATTAGTGGGGTTAGGTCGGTGTTTATCATGAGCTAAGGTTCATACAACGTGCTTGTGTCAACAGCAGAGTGGCACAGGTCAGCTTCTTTACCTGACTGCATTTGACAGCATTCAGTTATGTTAATCTTTACTGTCTCTGAAGAATGCTAGATTACAGATGTTCAGAATGTGTGGAATTTGACTCTTGTTAGACTGAAAATGCTACATTTATCATTTGCCAGGCACTTTATGCACAAAAAACATTGTAGAAATGTGTGTATATGACAGACTTAATTTTACATTGTTATTTATCAGCCTGTTAGTGTGACTGTGGTTTACATACTTTCTTTACAGACACACTTATCTACAGTGAGTTTTGTACATATTTTGCATGTATACAGCTGGGTATTTACTGAAGCAATTCAAGTTAAGCAAGTTGTTCAGAGACACAAGAGAAATATTCCACCCAAGAAAGGAACTTACAAACTCTGGCCTGCAAGCTCCTTGACCTATACAGTGCGTCATACTGCAGCCAAACATATTGACCATTACTGTGCTTTCACATAAGAAACTGTGTCCTGAACATAAAAGTATAACCCCTTCACTTCTAGATGTCCTGTATTTTACCTGATACCTACTGCCTTATTCTGTAACAAATATGAATTTTCATGAATTGCTGGGAAAGACAGCTCTTCACTGATCACACCTGAAACAAGAAACACACAGGTGGAAAGGATTATTACTAAAGCATCAATCAGTAAGCACTTCGAGTAACAGCCTCTGAGTATCCATCAGTACCCTCTCCAGTCACAAAAACTGGATATACTACTAACCCAGCTGCACAGGGTAGCACAGAGAAAGTGTTGCCTGGAGAAAGCACAAGTCTCTGCAGGACCTGTGTTCTTTCCTGCACATGTGTTGCCGCAGCACAGAGATTACGGCCTGGATTCAGATCTTTGGGAGGGGAGGAAGGATCAGGCTGTGGACAGTTTGTTAAACATGAGCCACTTCCCGAGTTCATCACGGTTTAGAGCAGATTAGACGAGTGGAGTAGATCTCATAGGGGTCTGGTCAGAGGCCACCAATGAAAGGCTTAAAGGATTAATTCACTGCGATTTGGTCTCCAACATTTCACCATATCAGCCTGGAGAACCATTTTGAATTAAGAGTTTATGATGAAAAGCATAACTTCTCCTTAAACATCCATATATCTGTGATTGTGTGAATCTGCAAATTTACCTGAAGATAAGCCTAGTATTGAAGTGTCCACATCTATACATCGATTCTGATGTCCATCACAAAATGCAGCTAATCCTATAACATCCGTGCAACATCAGTGTGACATCTGCTTCCCGGCACATGAGATAGTGGCTCGCAGACAGTGCACTGCAATTGATATAGAGTTTACAGTAATTATTTCCACTGGCAATATCATTCTAGTGCACTGGGGAGGTCAGAGGTTAAATCTGTGTTTAAAGACACCATGGGTCTATGACATCAACAAACAGTCTGTTGCAGCGAATGAGGGATGAGCTGTACTTTTCTGTCCACTTCTTGGGAACTTCTGATCCCTTGGCTTATGCCGGCAGGCTTCAACGTAATGATAACATTATTAAAATATGAAGGACTCTGGTTAGGCAAAGGGTCCCAAAGGCCATGTCATTTCCTTTGAAGTGCTGTCCACACATATTACACAGAATTGCACAGCCTCTATTCAAACTAATAAACGCAAGACTAATAGCTTTGAGTTATTAAGGCAAATGTTTATTTTATTTATTTTTTTCTGAAAGTTGATCTCACATCATTTTGTAGTATTGGATAGAGGGCTGAGTTACAAGTAAACAGTCACAAACAATACTGGTTTGCAAAAATTAAATGACTTAATCACCCAAAACATTCAACTGAAAAGGTTTAAGTCCACGAAGTTTTAAGTTCATATCCCAAAACACACACACACACACACACACACATACACACACACACACACACACAAGCGCACTTACACATGTGCATCTGCACAAGAGCAAATGTGTACACACATGCGCACACACGCGTACACATGGGCACACACGCGCACACACACACATACATACACACACACGCACACACACACACACACTTTTCATCACCTTTATTGTTTCCTGAGACACGAAATCTCAGCATGGAACTGGTCTGTCCTCTGAGCACAAAGAGTTTACGGCATGATGGTTAAATGCACGTTTGACATGCACTCTCTCACATTTACTATAGCTGCGCATTGGCAGGTTCACTGTCAACAGGAATCCACATAAAAAGGCCACTCAATTACTCCCTACCTCTAAGACGGCATACAGTCTGGAAAAGGACCCACCGTAATTGCGTTTAAGTTGCACCCCTTGACCTCCACACAAATGATCGCTTGAGACAATAACATATAGAAATACTTTCATAATGAGTGGCTGTTTTTATTAGGGAACCATACAATATATTAGGTTAAAGTTTATTTGAGTGAGGAGCAGTTCGAGAAGAACACTCAGGGCCAAATTCGATGTTGTTACTGAATGTTTTGGAGTGCAGTGCCTTAAGACTGCCATTATAAAAACTGCGCCTCTCTTGCACACTCTATTTAACATTCTCCTTCCCTCTCTGGAGGCCAAAAGATAATTGGCATGTAAAGTGAGTTATGAATAGGCTTCTTTTGAGGAATATGTACAAAACAGCATGAGCTCAGGTCTGGCAGAGGGGTGAAACAGTTATAATGTGAACCATTTGTTTGGCTTCGGTGTAGCATCCCCTTGTATGCCATTGTTTGCTGCCAGATGGCTGTGTAATTAAGAACAACAGTAAATTGTAAATTCAAGGTAAAACACTGTCAGGCTAGTTGAGAACATGTGTCAAGTCAATATCCTGGTTTTGAGCTACTGTTATATGTCTGTCACTAACCATTTCTGAGATGTTTGAATTAGCCGGAATCTGGCTGACTTCTTCTTTGAACAATTAAATGAATATTGTTTTGTCAACGGGATCTTATCTGGTGGCGTTCCAGGCAGAAATATAACAGGAGACAAGCAACGTTGATGGAGGTGGTGCTGCTAGTGATGTTTGTTTTTTTTTTTCAAACAGCACATGATATAAAAAAATGTACCCAAAGAAATAGAGATGTACAACCAAACAACCAAAGAAAGGCTTTTTTAGCATTCAAGCTAATACTTAGCACTTAGCAACTTACAATTCAAGCTAATAATTCAACACAATCTATATTGTCTTAATACCACTGAAGTGTGCCTTGAAAGGGAGGGAAAAGATTTTTTTTTTTTAAATCCATCATAAACTGCATTAGTATTAGTTAAGGTTATTATTACTATAGGGAAAGGGTAGCTAACCCAGAGCAGCATGCACACACAAGCATGCCCATACATGAGTATGCACACGCATTGATCTCCTATCCCTACTCAAACAAGAGGATGATTATTAATTTGCCTTCACCTCACTTAGTTAAACATTCAGAAAGCATCTAAGGAATTCCAGGATTTAAACACAGGTTCAAGAGTTGAACGTGACGGACATTAGCTTGATGCACTTTCCTGATCATGCACACATGCACACAAGACATTTCCTACATTTAGCAAATAAAATATCAATGGTACATTTATGAACACAAATTCTACACCATAAAGCTTTTTGGAGGCACATAACTGCCTCGTGCATGTCTGAACTATATATGGCCAGCATAACTGTAAACAGCACATCCACATACTGCATGCAGGACAAAATTACTGTAACTGAAGACTTTCATCAGTCATCTAGTTTTACATTACAGACATTATCCTTATACTACTGAGCGTGACGTTATTTTAATTATTGATTTGCTTATCCAGAAAGGCTGACGTAGGTTATTTTTTAATTATTTGTATTTTTATCAAGTGTGCAACAGCAGTGCCTCCTAAGATTCAAACCTGCAACACCTCTGATTACAAGGGCAGTTCTCTAAACACTCTGCCAGATGTTTGTTTTCTTGGAATGAACATTTTTTTTCTTTTAATTCTGAGAGTTCTGACCAAGAGAAATCAAATAAACTCTGTCACGGGATCATTGCATTATGGGTAAACAAAATATGTATTTGGACAGGTGACTTTTTTATTCAGTTCTGTTTGTTTGTTTTCTGTTTTTTAGAATCTCTTCGGCGTTTCTCACGATCGTGTTCCGTGCGTTTGATCCTCTCACAGGGTGGGACTAACACATCCCTCTCCCCATCTCTCGCCTTACATTTCCGCTGCCTTTTTCCCACATCTATTTATTGCTTGTTTTCCTTGGCTTTCGCTCACTTTCCATTTTTCATTATTAGTACATCCCGATCTGCGGTTTCCCTCCCATTCCTGCACCCCTCCACCGCCCCCCCCCCTTCCTCCCCCTTGCTTCTCTCACTCCCTCTCTCATGGCTGTCATCCCAGTGAGAATGTCCGCCTGTGGGTTCATTCCTTCCCCGTAACTCCCCCCCCCCACCCCCTGACAATCTTAAAACATCTCTAATAATGTTAAAAAGCGCCTCCTCCTCATAGTTTGTAAAAATCCAGCTGCCTCCTTCAGTTGTTCTGTTATTCTCTTTATTTTGTAATATATAAGAGGAATGTTTCATTCTTGTCTTGCTGTACGATCTGAGGGCAAGCTGTTTTCTCATATGGGAGGACTTCACTCATGACAGTAAATGCTTTGGTTGGAAGGCCTGGGTCTGGTGCTAGGATCCAGCTGCGCTTCTTCAACGGCGAGCCACTCTGCTTGTAAAACAAGCTCGTTGGTTTCTGTGCGCTCCCTTGGCTGCCACGAGGCGGAATTTCCGATGACAGATCCTCCACCCAGCTCCCGCCCACTCTCCCAGCCCAAGCCAACCACAAAAACCTCCCACCGCGAAAAGGGCTCCTGGCGGCTCGCGAGAGAGCAGATCCCGGCCCTCGCGGTGCTGGGAGCTGTATGACTAGTCAGAAAAGAAAGGGGGGGAAAAAAGTTTAGCTTTAGCAGTTGACAAGAACAGCATGCAAAAAGTCAAGTCAATTTAGACAGAGGCTTTAAGTGTAGAAGCAAGTGGGCTCTAATCCTGCTTAAATCTGTGGCACACCCTGAACATCATGGGAGAAGTGCCACATGGCCAAGATCATCATCTAATGTCATTTAACTACTTCACTGACATGCTGTGCATGGTACAAAGACATACGTTGGACCCCCCCCCCCCCCCCAGGCTGTTTTCATAGACCTCTGGCTGGAAGATTCTACATGAAAAATGGGTTCAGATGGTGTCATGCATCCCCTTTTTTAAAGCTGTTTGTATTGCATGCTCTACCAATATTTGTGGCAGGTCATTTGAGATGTCTCAGTAGCTTGTGATGAACTTTTCTTTTACTATTTCCCACATCCAAGTTAATGGTAAAAATAGCCACTTGCAGGGCACTGTACGAAGAAAACGTACATTGAAAATGAGATTTGCAGTTAACTACAACACTTCCATGAAGCGCTTAGCCTTATGTAATGTCTTTCTCATTCTAAGCACATTTTCTGTGAATAGCAGTATCTTTTGTAATGCACAATACAGGTGTGTGCATGTATATATCCTGTTGGTAGGTGCCAAGATGCTAAATTCATTTTTAATGTATTAGGCAAGGCAGAAAATCCTAGACTTTTTTTCTACTAGTGGACTTGTAGCCAGATGTTTTGATGTTCTTTTGCTTTTCCCCTTCCTCTTCTGTCAATATGCACTACAACTTGATGTGGAAGCAGGCAAGGTCAAAGTCTTTGGTTTAAACACTACCAGTGGGGATCAGACCGAGGATGGTCTCTTTGCTGTCAATGCCATTTACCATAGAAAGCTAATATTTCTGGCAAATATAAATGTTTCATTACATTTGCAATATAAAAGCAGAATGCATATTTTTACTTTTTTGTTCTCTGTATTTGTACATTATCCTCCATCTTTGTAAAGAAATGTAATACCTCTAAATGTTCTCTGATTGGCGGGGCCTAGCAGTGGGCAGACATGGGGCTGTGAAAGTAAGTGCAATTTAACCACAACCTGGAACTCTGCCAACCTTTTGGTTTGGGTTTTTACTGCTCTGACTGGCTTTGTTGCTAAGAGTTGAAAAGCTGCAAATACAGTATTAGCTAGAAATAAACAAGAAGTGAGGTTTTCCCATTATTAATAAATTAATGATATAATGATATAAATTTATGATATTCTTTTCCATACATTTGGAATTGCTAAATTCAAGATTGGCATTTCTTTACAAGTGCATAATCCAAGAAAGCATCGAAGCCTTTCGACCATATTTCAAGCCTAATAACTTACTAAAATGGTACATTAAGCAACACTGCACTGGTCTATTATGTGTTTCTCTGTCAGAGAAAACTCACTACTAGCTTGTAACAAAAGGTTAGCCCTAAGGTTACATTTTGGAGAATTGTCTCCATAGTATAAGTGTCACCAAGCGTTTTCCTCTTGGGAATGCTTGAATCCCCAGGACAACCGCCTGTCCTTATACATGACATTGAAACAGCCCAGGACGCTAGCTCCATAAATCATAGAGCAGCATCCCAAAACAAGGCACACTCAAGTGACTTTTTTTTTCTGAACAAGGTATGTGCTATATTGTTTAAAGGGCTAGGAGAATTCTCACTGAATGGTTAAGAGCAGCTCACATGGTAGAACTGTATTGGCTTTCGTAAATGTTAGAGGTTAGGGCACAAAAGACACAGCATCTATTGTTTCTGGGCACCATTCACCCAAGTCCGTCAAAGACGTCTTAATGTTTGCATTAGCAAGTTAAACTATTGATAACACTGGAAGCACTGGGACTTTGTGTGGTATGTTTGCTGAGTCAATTAGCGAGCGATAACCTCCCATTGTTCGATTGCACGATAAATCAATGGCGTTAACGCTATCTTAGAATGTTCTTTCCCGTTTTCTTGAGGTCTGTTTACCGTGGTTACTCATGAAGTGCTGGGAAGGTCACCCCTGGATACATTTTTGATATGGTTTCTCCCTTTACTCACAAAGACAAAAATGCAGAAACTGTAAATCATCCGGAGTGGAGGAAGTGTTGAACTTGCTGACAGCAAAGTGTTATTCCGCCACCCAAGTTCCACAGTTCTAATCGATTACCCTCAGCTGCTCTAATGCTTTCACACATATTTGAATGTAGGAGGTGTGATCATTTTTCAAGCCTGTCAGCGTTCCATGTTGTATGAATTTATTTATTCTTTGGCTCAGTTTTACAGGTTGATATATAACACCTTTAGGCTAGTAATTATAAGGACATATACCACTAGATTCAATCAATGTCTGTTCATAACTTTGCCCAACATGACCAACATCTTTTTTTCAATAAAACACAATTTTTATCATTCATTTTGGTTACTGTTGAGCTCAACAAGCTCTTAGCAAAAAAATAAAAAACTTAATTGTCAGAGTTCATGATTAATTGATTGAATCCAGGGTATAGTATTTTATTGCTGTCTAAGGTGTGAATCTGTGGTCCTGGATAGTTAGCTGAACACCAAATGTTCCAAGGCACATTGTGATGGGCAGTATAGAGACCCTAACTGTCAGAAAATATAGCCACTCTCACAGAATGGTATTTCTGATACAACATAAAAGAGTAGTCCCTATTCGGATTTATTAATTCATTAGTTGGTTGGGAATGTTCAAATGCATAAAGTCACTCTGGTGTATACCTAAATATGTATTTTGTTGTTTGTTTGTTTTGTTTGCTGGTCAAGCTAATGTCTCATGTGCTGACACAACTTCTAAGGAAGTCATTGGTCATATTTTAAACTGTATGCAAACGCTCTGTTTAGACAGCACAACTATATGAGTGTATATGAATGGTCATTAAAGCTGCACTCATGGTATCTGGGGCCCTTTGCTTCAGACACTTAACGATATCTCTCCTTGTTCTCCCTAACTTGTGGTTTCCGGTTCTCGCGGCCTGTTGCTTCTTCCTTACCCATCTCGGCATGTGTGTCTCTCGTGAGCCCTGTGTCTTCTGCAAGCAGCCCCCAGCCGCTCTGGGCTTTTCCCTCAGCGCAAAGGGCATGCAGCCGGGTCTCATGTCCCGACACCAGTCGCTGACCCCATCTCGGTCGGGTCGGAGAGTTCAGGCACTGAGAACCAGTCCCTGGTCTCTCCGGGCACAGCGATTGGAGTGTAAATATCAACACGTTTTGGAGTCAGTTACTGTACACCAGACAAGGAGATCAACACCGCTGCTGGGTTTCTGCTGGCGAGGATTTGCTTTCAGAGATGGCTGGAAGATGGGAGAGGCCAGACCTCCTTCGCTGAGACAGTTTAGGCAAACAGAGCACGCGCTAAAGGGGACGCAGACAAAAGAGAGGAGCCTTTCATGTTTGAAATCCTGGTAACCGCTTAGAATTCCGAAGCTTGATGGTCTGTGCTTAGTAGGCGCAACACGTGAGGATGTTCGCATTCTCCCGGCTCATTTTCGGTCGACCCAGTCTTTTCAACCTCTGCTCCCCCTCCTCCTCAACCTTCTCCACCCCATCTTGATTTCTCATTTACTGGCCCACGCTTGTGCAGGGGTCTGCTGAAGAATTGCTGCCTGGTGTGGGGTCAGGTGTTATTCATCACAGGCGTCTGGGCTGAATTTGACATTCGTAAGGTGCTACGTTGCCTCTGCAATTGAGTCTCCTTGTCTTTTCTAGGACACCAGCAGATATAACTATGTCAGGGCACCTCACAGCCATATATTACCAACCACGGAGAGGAAGACAATGGTGAGTTATCATTCAGCGTCAGCCACAAAGAGAGAGGTAGACACATCTGGAGGAGAACCTCTCGGTAAAGGTGAGAACCAACCAACCAAACTGCCCCTGTTCCTGACAGCTTCAGAGGGAAGGCAGCAGCTCTAATTCAACCTCAAAAGTTTTTTGCAACATCTAAAAGCACTTGCACATTGACCCTCTCCCACACCCCCCTCAACATCAGGACAAGGTTGGACGACGTCTGAGAATTTCGTTATAGAATGTGTGAACTTTTATGTGAGGGCACACTGCTCCATCAATAACCAAAACAAAACTCAGACAAAAGCAAGAGGAAAGTTACACTCCATCACAGATGAGGGCAGGGAGGCAATGTTTCATCTATTAGGAGTACAAATGCTATAGACTTCTAAGACTAAGTTCTTATTAGGCATTGCAGTTATGTACCTAAACAAAGAAAATACCATATCATACAAGAATATGAAAACAACACCAACAAAAAATGGCAATTTTTGAAATGCTTTTATAGTAATAAACACTTTAATAAAGTCTTTATTATTCTCACTCTGCTGTTATCTTTAAAACTAATAAATAAAAAAAACATGTCAAATCTGTCATTTTTTGAAATGACAGTGCCAACCACAATGTTGTGTAGCCAGTACAGTCCCATTACCTGGACTATGTTGGAGAACTTCACAGTACGATTATTTTCCTTGTGGTTAAAAGAAAAATTAAAATAAATAGTCTGATCACAGCAATAGTAAACTGCTGTAAATAGCTATGAACATTTGAAAGCTTCACTTCCATGGATATCCCACAGATGAAATTCATTGTTCTCATCTTAGACATCTCTAGGGTCAGCTTATTTTGCTCATTTTACTAGCTTATGTTAGAGGCTTGCAAGATGGCAAACTTGTGAATTGTAATACCAAAATTATTATTTATTACAATAAATTGTTTTGCCAGTTACCAACAGCAGTACACCCTGCCCATTTTCTCAAAGGTTGTTGCCTGAAGTCCTCTTCATCCTCTTCATGTCTTTAATACATACTACCCAGAGTCCAGCAAATGCTGACATTGTTAATATTAAACATGCTGAATCTGATACCTCTACATCAGAACCTATACACCTTAATGATCAAGAAAAACCGACCCAATCCCACATTTTTATTTTTGATGATAAAAGTTCAGTTTTGTTCAGTGACTTACAGACAATATTTGACCTACACTACAGATAAACAATATGCATCTCTGTATTTCTCATTCATACATATCTAGTGAATTAAAAACCACTGCCAGACTACTGTATAATTGCAGGCAAAAAGGTGACAATGAAGCTCTGCCACTGCTCACTGACCCCTGCTATTCACAGAAAATGCTGCAAAAATGCTGGCATGGGTTACTAAAGAAAGACTGTAACCAGATGTGACCCTTAATATGGACAGTAATTGTGACCTTGTTACTTCCAGTTGAAATAACAGCTAAATGCAAAAGGGTAAGTCAAGAATATGCTGAAACTGTAACAAAAGTAGACTTGTCAACTCTTCCGCTCAGTTTTGATCTGGAATGTAGTTACTAGCTTATCTTATCTGTCAGTTTTTGTCAGTAAGTACTTGAACCCATCCTCAATCAATAGGTTGCAATCTACTTATCAGCAAGTCTCTAATGGCATCCATAGGCACATACAATAAAATCTGATGAAATTTTGAAGACAAAATTCCCCCAAAATCATAGTGTTCACTTTAGTTCCTATTCACATTGTTCTGAAACTTGGAAATTAATCCAAAAAATGCTGGCATTCTTCACTTGCTGGTCTCCTAAAAGCCAGCATGTCCAGGACGCCACAAATCAATCATGGCAATGGCCTAGCTAACTACCCAAATACAGATTTTATCTTAACAAAATTCAGTTCCATCAACCCAATGAAGATTTGTGCATATCAAAATATTGTTCTATCAATTAAAATTTGACAAAAACAGATATTTGCGAATTGTTAAACTGATTGACAGGTGTGTTGACTGTTATTGCTGTTTTTATGTGGGTATGCATAGGCTAACTAGGAAGATTTGTGGCATTTAAAAGCAATAATTGGCTACAGGCAAGTTTGGCAGATTGTATGTTATCATTTTCTTATTAACATTGTTTATTCTCATTATTATTATTTACCGTTTTCTTGTGTTGCAGATGAGGTTGTTCTGCTTCAACGATTGTGATCATTTAATTTCAGTTCATTGGCAGAGCCTTGACTTAATCAGAGCAAATGTAGATTTCATAGGTCAAGACCACAGCTGAGTCAGAAGAGATCAGTTCAACCTCTTGCACATTATTGACATTTATAGAGCAAAAGTCTGGTACTCATTTGCAAAGGTCATCAGAAAGTAAACACCTATTAATGATTACCTGGAAGACTGGCTGATAAACAGGTCAGAGTAATGAATAAGCCAAAGTGGGTCTTGGCACAGGCCACGTTTGCCTTTGCAAAAGGTATGTGGAGAGAAACAGGTTTGTACCGGCGCGAAGAAGCAGGCGTAATTGTTTTAGGACGGTGACCTTTGACCCGCGATGTGGGAAGGCTCTAATTCCAGAAGGCACAGCATACTTCCAGAGCACTTTTGAAAAGGCAGAGCCACACAGACAGTCGACTGGGGGGAAACGCAATAAAACACGTCTGACGACAGGCGTTAGTACACTTATGCAGGTACAGTGGGTGGGTTGTTGAGTGCTCAGTTGAAAACAGAAAAAAAAAGAAAACTGATGTGTGTGGAGTTCACGAGGTCATTTCCTGCCTGGGGCTGAAGTAATCTGAGTGTGACCGCACAAGCTGAAACTTATCAGACCTCTCGCATGCCAGGGTTCTGAAGGGAAGAAAAGCAAGCAGAGAAAGCTTTTTTAGTCAAAAGGGCAAGGAGGACTCTTTTTTGAACTTATTCATAGTTTACCTTACAGTTGTCTTTGAGCACGTATTACAGTTACCATTTAGAACACAGAATAAATCTGACATGTTCTACAAAAAGTAATGAGGTATCTGAGAGTGTACTGCAGGGACAACCACTGAAGTTATTCTTTTGTGCATTCCATCAAACACTTTCCCTGGGTTTTACACTGTGCTTAAACCAGTCCGTGTGCCCCTTTGATCAATATTTTTTCTTTTAAAGATATAATAAATATCTTATAAATATTTCACAAACAAATGCACCATCTCAGTTTTATTGATTTGCCATAAATTTTAACCAAAAGACTTGGTTTATCTTGATAGCATGTAAGCTAAGGAGAAAGCGGTATCCAGAGTACCAGGAGTTCTCTCCTTCCCAAACACACATCAGTCATTGCCTGGTGGTCTCAGTGCAGCATGAGGGTAATCACAAGCATCAGTGAGATTTGGCATCCCTGCATTCACGAAAATCTGCTGTTGATTCTGTCGAAAGGTGAGGCGGTTTTTCTCATTGTTCGCCCCCATGTTCCAGACACCCGAGTCATTTCTCAACGCCATGAGATCTCCTTTCTGCATGAACCATTTCAACAGGTGATCATCCATAACCCATGGAGCTCAGCGCTCAGCATCTGCATGGCTGAAATTAAGCAGACACAAAAGCAGACACAAAAACATGCATTTGATGGTAAAATGCAGGCAGAAATCAAATTTATGGAAGCTGTGGAGCTTGTTCCACGCATTCCTCATAATCTCCTCAAGTGCCGTCGAAGTGTCATTATGTCTCAGTCAGGTGTCAAGCGGACAGACAGGGTTCTGCAAAGACTTGTACCTGTCAGTGATCCTTTGTTGTCTATGAGAATGTCCTCTGGAGAAAAAGTTCTAGGGGAATCTTGGTGCTGGGTGGTTTGCTTTCAACAGACTGTCATTTTAGATCAGCAGTTGAGTTCTCTACCAGGAAGTCTGGGGCAGCAATGAGTCTGTTTCCCTTCCCTTCCCTGTTTCTCTTAGAGATCCTCAGGTATAATGATGGGCCTCTACTCTAACTGCAGTATGCAGTAGATTTTCACTTTTTATTAAACATTTGAGCTTTGCATTCTCTCAAATTAATAGGAAAACTCAAATTAGGATTAAGATTAGATAAATTTAAAATAATAATGTTAACATTTGTTAAAAATACTTGTTCAAATCTGACACTCAAAGTTGCAGAAAAAGTGTACTGTGGTTAGAATAAATCTGGGCCTAAATGTCAAACACCAACAGGGATCTGAAAGGCTTTTCCCACTGTGAAATCCAATGGCAGTTTGACTAATGGTAACTGCTTCACATTAAATAAACCTGTAGAGAGAAGTGCTCTCTAAGCCTGCGAGCCAGCCGCTAAGGTGTAATTAAAAGTGTTTGATGATGGAGGTTTTTTTTTTTCTCTCGGCACAGAAAGTGGGGCCAACTCCAGCATTGAGTTGAATAGCCAAAGGATCACTTTAAAATTATGAATGTGTTTACAAGATATTCTGGGTTGTACAAATTCCACAGATTGAACTACAATTGAAACAGTTTGATGTTCAGTGTGATATTCAGTCTAATTTGAGCGACGTGATTGCGAATGTATGCTTGCAATTATAAGATCAGTTGAGAAGCAGTACCTGTCAGTTCAATGTGCATTTTAAAGGACGGGTGGGAAGAAATGAATTAAAGCAAAAACAGTTTTGGTACTTGCACCAAGGTTTTCTTTAATAAGTATATTTTTGCTGCCACATAATTGGTAATAGGTCACATAATCACTCCCAATTATTAAATAATTATTACTATTTTGTTTTTACTTACCAGCAAAAATGTTTACCTACATCACGGTCTGGTACCAGTTAGACAAGTTCTACACTCTGAAAGGGTGTCAGTTTGTCAGTAAAGAAAACGTTATGGCAGCATGCATGGCTGTGCCCATTTCTCCTGTTGTGAATTTGCTATCTTGCTAGCACCTCGTCAGCTACATGTGTGCATCCCCTCAACCCTTAAGTCCCCGAAAACTGTAAACCCCAAGCGGAGAGGCAGCAGCTCTCCCCTCAGCCTGCTTGGTGTTCAGCATCTCACTTGCACTCTCCTGCGCACACTTTCAGCATCTGTCCATATTCTTTTCTTCAGAAAACCTAGGGATTTAACCTTTGACATGCTCCGGCGTTCAGTTCTGAAATGTGGGTGTGAGCTGAGCACATCTGGAAATTCCAATGAGAGCCAAGCCCCTATTGTGAAAGTGGCAGGAATCAGGAGTGCGGTGAGTCAAATGCATTACATAAACGGTAATAATTTCACAGATAAATCTGTGCTGCGAAGCAATGTCAAAATGTTTTTGTTAAATTACAAACATGAAAATGGCCTTCCAGCTCTTACCCATAATAGGGTTTATATTTCACTATATGGCAGGTGCAAACTAATTCTGGTGTTTTTAAATAGGATATGCATGATTGTATTTATTCAAATACAAGTGTATGAAGTCAGAACAACACTAAGTAGTGATTTGCCAGGGCGTTCATTTACATGCGCAAAATAATAAATCATATTTAGTATTGTGAAGCCTACACCAAGCCCCGGCAGAACTCCGTGACACCATATGACTTCACTTAACGTCAACATTCTTCCATGACACTTAAACTGTACGTCAGTGCCGTTCGAACACTCGGGTCAAGCAGAGAGAGACCGCTTGCACAAATCATGTTGTGGTATGCTAATTCCAGAGGTCGCGAGGAGCCCCAGTAACTCAAGTCAGTGTTAATTAAAAAATGAGATGTTTTCATTGTTCTGAGCCCCTGCAGTGAGATGGAAATCGCAAACTGGCCACAGAGTGAAAGGGGGGACTTACTGCAGCTGATACTTTAGGGAATAAATCTGGAGCACCGAAGGTGTAAATAATGGGTGGAGAGCTGTATGAGTCTATTTTACCCCGTGTGGCAAAACTGTTACATTAAAAAGGGAGAGAGGGAGAGAGTGGTCTGGTTTCCATTAGGGAGATAAAACGGTTCGCTTGAAACTTTTTACAGGCCTCTTTGTTACTGGGAGGTGTCCACGCTGCTCTCTCCATCATTCCTCGTTTGACACTACAGAAAAGCGGCTTCAAAGCGCCGCGGCGCGTCTCTTAATCGCAAAAGAAACGGATTGTAACAGATATCGGATGGGGGGGATTGCTAACGCGGCAGGCTGCTCTGGCCGGTATCAGTGGCTCCAAAGCGCGAGATAACATTAAACACAACACCAGCCTGACGTATAACACCAGGCAGAGCGCTAAGTGCTACATGTGGCTGAGAAGGCCCAGGCCCTTCGTAACACACTCCCCGAGATAAGTTTACTGTAGCCTGTCAAGCTGTATTAGTTAGCAACAAAAAGGAATTTGAAAACAAAACATGAAAGTGTTCTGGGTGAGGCAGGAGGGAGCATGCCCAGAGGTAGGGAAAAATGTCAATGGGATGGAAACGCACTCCCGGGCCGTAGTGTGATACCCCTCTACGTGGGCTGCCTGCCACTCTTCTCACCTCCAAATGTTTTTGCCTGATCCCGAAAGGATAGGTTTCCACAACAAGAGCTTTTTATTTGCAGTTGATTAAACCTCCTGAATGAAAACAATCTTTAACTTAAGTTATTTAGTTTGTTGCTTTGTTACTAAACTACCTAACTGACTAATTATTTTGCCGAAAGGGGCCACATTGCTGAACGCGTCTGTCTTAAGTGCTGTGTTTGGTCAACAGGTCGTCATGGTGTTGACGTGAAAAAGTGTAACTGTATCAAGCTGCTGACAAAGCGTGATAATTTCCCACAGCACAGAATGAGAGCAGCTATCACATCACAAGAACAGGCCATGTCCTCAGGTAGCGGGGAGGAATCATTTTACCTGATCATAACTGCGCTAAAAATTCAAATTACACAGCAAGACTAAGAAATATAAGTGGTAACGTGTGACTAACTCTTCTAAGATAAAACCGAAAGTGCAACGGGAAAATGAATCGTAAACAAGATTGGCCTTTTTGGAGCATTGAAGTTAGCCACAAGACTTGATGATAAAATTGACCTTGTTTTCATTGCCCTCAACAACTATTCATGGATTTAACAAAAGGTGTGTTTAAAAGCTCTTTTCCTGATAATAGGAACTCAGGTTTGTGGCCTGATTACATGTGCAATGTCTTGTTTTCATATTACCTGTGTGTGAGTGAGTGTGTGTGTGTGTGTGTGTGTGTGTGTGTGTGTGTGTGTGTATGTTCCTGCGTGCATGCATGACTGCGTGCAAGCACGTATGAGTGTGTGCACGTGTGCGTGCGTGAGTGCGTGCGTGCGTGCATGCGTGTCACAATGACAAGGATTGTTCAGTGTCATTAGCTCGCTCTATCTTACTCTTACAAATTAGAAGGCATTAAATATCAGGAGTTTAATTAAACTAATTGATTCCTTTGCATTTTTATTAGTTATTGTCATCATTAGGAAAGCAAGATGCCCTGAGCCGCCATGACAGATTAAAACTTAGCGGCGGTATTTCCTATGCATATTAACCTCCCTGACACTGTCCTGCTTAGCATATTGGAATCCCTGTCTAAATTCATGTATAAGGCTAAGACTGGCTGTCTTGTCAAAGTGATCCATAATACAGTCCCCTCTTTTCATAAGATGACAGAGTTAGGCATCGGGCAGTGTGGAGACAGCTGCCTTCGACATCCACAAAGCCCTAAAGATCCCCTTCGTTTGCACTTAGTCACGCACCCCCCCCCCCCCCCCAAAACTCGTCGGAAAATTGAAACGTAAATATCCAGATCTCCATAATGTGACAGATTTATGATGGTTTCACTGCAGAGTAATGTGTGGAGGAGCTGGGTCCGTAAATTAAAGGTCAAATAAAACACTCGTGGAATTAAATCAGCGTGGATATCCCATTCCATGCATGTTTCCACTGAATGGAGGCATTGAAAGGCTATAATCAAGATGAACATTTTTTTCTTGTGATAGGTTTTAAAAGATTAAAGAAAGTAACAATAATTGAATTTTTAAAAATGTGTTGCGTGGTGTGTGGTGTCAACCTGAAACTCATCCCCATCCCCCCACCCCAAAAAAAAATATTTGACAATGAAAATGGAAAATCCTAGTCTACATTTTTATTGTGTTTTAATATATGGGTTGAAAGTTTGTTTATAAGTGTTATTGTTATAATGATCCTTGTTTTTTTACATTTGCAGCTTTAAAGCTAACCAATGCTCATTCAGCCAGGTTCATTCAGATTCAAGCCTTAAAGATAACTAAGCTTGTTCAACCAAACTCATTCAGCCTCAAACTAAGGCTTGCAAACTGGTTAACTATAAAATGTGAGAAGTCCAGCCATTGGCTAACAAGCCTCACCTGTGCTAATTAATTATCCTGTGATTAAATACAGCTGTGTGAGTTGAGAGCTGTTGATAGATCGGAGCATTTAGTAGTTTGCAGTGGCTCTGGCAAGGCAGGTTTCTTTGGGTTTTTTCTTTTTTGAAGTTTGAAGAGAAATTCTTTGTTTTTTTTTTTATGTTGTCTCCTTCTTGCTGAGGTTTTATGTGTAGTGCATTGACCAGCACCCTTTCATATAGCATGTAGGAAAGAGTGTAGGAGAGAGCTGCAGGCCGCATTGCTTGCACAGAAGCCTGCACTGTACAATAGCTTCCTCATTTTTGCTCTTTTTTATGTCTTTGCCATTAGATGAGTCCTCATTGCGGATAAACACATAACAGGGCTCTGCTGTTCAGCACAGGAACTCAGTCAAAGGGTGCTTTTCAAATGTTAAATGCTTTATTGGCAGTAAAACCTGAAATGGAGACTCGCAGTGAAATCAAACAGTTTCCTCATTAAAGTCCTCAGCTGTTTCCTTCCGCTCTGTTTAAAGAACAAAATGGGTTATGTTATTTTGCCTATTTTCCTCATTTCTTTCTCTTTCTCTTTCTTCCAGTCATCCAAACTGTTTTCTCTGACCCGCTTGTCTTTTAAGTTGGACTTGTGGGATAATATACTGCGAGATAATATACTGAACCACTGAATGAACATTAATGTATAGAACATGTGACAGCATGAGTAAAAAAGAAAGCCAACTGCTAGAATCCTCTACAGATGATGAATTATACTGCCAAATATCATGTGTTAATTACGTTTGATAATGTATGTATGTTAAATTTGAATATGTATGAAGATATTAGAGTGAGGATTCACAAATGTCTGAATATTGCTGAAATCAGAGCAAAACAAGCCTCTTTATCTACATTTGAACTCTAGCAAAGCTGCCCTTTAGCATGTGTGCAGTCAGAGTTTTCCCTCTCCAAATGTATGCCTGAACAGTTTCATTGCTAAGAAATGTGGGTCCCACCCCTGCTGAACTCCCCTCTGGGTAACAAATGGGGGCTTTTCTCTGGGAATGGAGGCTAAACGATGCTTTCGTTTAGAGAGCAAAGTGACTGTCCGTCTTCATAACGGCGCTCTCCATCAAAGAGTCATGAATCCACTCCGTCCGACTGGCTTTGATTAAAGGCAGGCCATGGATATTCTCTCTGCGAACCTCCATAAAGCCTGCCTGGTGTTAGCTTTGCACCTGCAACTTTCAGCTTCTCCTTCTTGGTAATAAAGCTCCACATCTGGCACTGGGAATGTTCGCCGCTCTGGGCGTACTATTGCCTGGGCCTGAACAAAAAAGCCGCCCATTGCCACCACCCCAGCATTCGATTTGAATTATCCCATTCTTTCTTACTGGAGAGGTCAGGTGGAGGAGCCCACGGGTCGTAGGGTTCAGTGGCCGAGGGCACTCGGATATTTCCCCCTGCTTTGAACTTTTAGTCCGCAGGCATTCTGTTTTTAGGAGTATTGCCATTGGTTTGGAGAAATGTTGTGCTTCTTGAAGTTTGGGATCTTCTGCAGTTGTTTCACAATATTTACATTTACATTTATTTATTTAGCAGACGCTTTTATCCAAAGCGACTTACAATATGCAGCATTCATGCTTTGATGCTTTTCTGCTTTTAGAATTTGTGTGTGTGTGTGAACGCACATGACTTCTCTGTGTGTGAATGCATGTGTGGCTATATGTGTGCAGTCAATGAGGCAATGGCATGCTTATTACACACTGTACTAATTTAAGTCAGGTTAACATTAAAGAGGTGAAGCTACCAAATTGTGGCCGTACCTTAGGGCAGTTTACATTGTAAAAGTAGCATTAATGTCAGTAATCTTTTCTCAGGTGATGGAATGTTTTCTTTTTCTTCATATGTTCACATGCCAAACATTCCAGTAGTTAACAGAGACAAAGGTTGTTGCGACAGCCTTGGGAATCTGGCCGTGCTCGTCCCTGGTGGCATTAGGTTAATATCAGCTTAGGAGACCGCAACCTTCCACCTTTCGTGCTCGGGGTGTGACGTGGTCGCCGCACATGAGAAACATCACGCACAGTCCTCTTACGCCTGCTGTATTAGAATGCATACCACGCTCTGAAATTATCAAAGCAGAAAGCCAAAAGTTTCCCAACAATTCAACTGTCAACAGTCCACCTCATAAAATCCACTGGTATCTGAACAATAAAACATTGTTAAAAGAGGGAACAGCACCTCTGTTTCTGATGAAACTAAATTACAGAGGACCTCTGGCTCCGTGGGCACTGATAAAAGTTAAACAAATTGCTGGAGAGTCTCAGTTTTGCTCAGTTTGATTGCATTATTTATTTGCTGAGCCATTGTTTCTGTCCCCAACTGATTACTCATGCTGACACCCATCATGTCAAGCACTTATATACCTTTTATGGTATTTTCTCCAGCATCAGGTTAAGCGCCTTGGTAAGAGGTAAAACCGCAGAGCACCACTTGAAAACCAAACTGCAAACTTATGTGCAATACTCTAATAACTCGATCACTATGCCACAGTGCTGCCCACTTCTATACAAGCCACTGTGTCCCAACAAAGATAATGTATTCGCTGACATTCAAGAACCAAATGTCTGTTCCTACAATGTGCTGAATGAATGCGTGGTTCTTTGCCTCTAGGCAACATCCCACAAAAACCAGCAAGTTACGTAAGCACAACATATCGCAGAGGAGTAGAATTGATGTGGTCGTGGCATCTTACGCTTTTGCAGCTTTCCATGGATTTTCAGAATTTGTGGAATTTGTTGATTTTTTCTTCTTTTTTTTGGAGGGTTAGTGATATGATTTGCACAATTCTTCCATATTCTGGCATTGCACTGATCACATTGTACCCTGACTTTTTAGCAACTGTGAATTGCATTTTAGTTTTCTGAACAGTTGTCACATGGTAGAATCAATGTTAAAAAGTACATTTGAAAAAGTACAATGAAAAGTACATTTTTGTAAAATTATCACTAAAGAGGAGTGACCAGAAGGAAGATTTGACCAGTATTTTTGTCATGGCTTTTTGTTAACTGGGCATTTTTGGTCTGGACAACAATTACCAAACACATGTGCATGATCATGTAGGAACTGATGACTGACTTTAATATATATGATAATAACATAACAACAATGATCGCAAAGACAATAATGGCAGAACTCACCGCTCTCAGTATCTCTGAGAATTAGCATAAGAATCTTTGTAAGTTAATGTCTCCATTATATCTGTGAGATCAAAAGGCTTAATGTCACATTGTAAGAGTTGCAGGGGCCAAGACCAATCTAATATAGGTTGCTATTGGTACTCTGAGTCTTAAACTGCAGAGAGAGGGACATGTTCTATGTTGTCTATCCACATGCAAGCTAACATGTGGCCTATGCCAACAGCATGTGATTAGACAAGCTAAACACTACCTGCTCCTCACTGATATTACTCTCACTGCTGTCTGAGGTTAATTCAATACTACAGATTACATCTGTGTTGCTCAGAATGCTTTTTCAGTTGTTCTGTTATGTTCTTTTTTCAACTTGTTTATTTTTTAATTAAATATTTTTATATATTTTTATTTAATTAAATATTATTTTATTATTTATTTTTATTAAATGTTATGACTAAAATAGAAATTATATATAATTATTTAAATATAATAAATATTAATTATCTATTTATAATTTATAATTTAAATTTAAATTTAAATATAACTCTTTAAACTGTGACTGTAACTGTACCTGTCTACATGGCCATGTTTGTCTGTCTGTCCAACTGTCATGTTGAGAATATAATGGCATACTACCTCTTTACTTATCATTCCAGACCATTCTCAAGATTAGGCCATCAAACCTGTATTCTCACGAGCAAAAAAAAAAAAAAAAAAAAAATGACATCATCTCATAGAGATGCCTGGAGCCTCACCCCCCTACCCGGGGTATTCCATAGAATGTCCTTTATTTGCTATTTGTTTATGTACAGACTTGCTGTCCTTCAGGTGTTAGGCTCTACTTGATACCCCCTTTTCATAATCGGGATAAAAAAAATAGGTACCTGCATTATTACTATCAATACACCCACCATCTCATGTACCCCGGACAAAGACAGAAAGGAAATGTAGGCCCATCTTTCATTATTCATATCTGGTAGGTATAAATGTCAGTGTTCTTTGTGCGGATTGTAGGCATTCCCACATCAGCGCTTGTTCGGCGGGGAGCAGTGGGAGTAGAATGAAGCGTTTGATTTCAGATAATGTAGAAGGAGACAAATGCCACTATACTGGCAGGCCCTTTGTTCAGGCCGAGTCGAGACGAGAACCCGGATCTGGGACAGACTGCGTCAGGGGTGCTTGAGAGAAGAACAAATCGCGGTTTTAGGTTTCGTAAACTGTTATAATACAATTTGTCAGGGTTTATGAAGTCTGTGACAGCTGAAATTCATCCCCCTTAACCTTTTAAATCCCACCATATTATGCAAGGACCGAGTCGAGCCGAGGCGAAAGAAAAATAATTTGTCACCCAGCACAATATACAAATTGTTCCCAATGGCAAATGTTCCGTTTCATTTAATTTATGATATGAGGGCAATGTGTTGTCATTTCCCGTGCTGTCTATCTTGTATGTTTGACTGTATGTCTAACTATAAGTTTTCTTCATAAATATGCGGTATCTCTATTGCTGCAAACATCATGGAGTAAATTATTATGTTAAAGTCAATGTTTCTGTACAATAAATGTTGTCTCATAAAAAATAAAATTTATTTCTTATTCTGAATGCTCAGAAAAGTAGACTAAAGGAAAAATAACCGTATGTGATCCTGCCAATTTAACTTAAAAATGTGACATTTTTTATATGGCATCAGAATAATAGAATTTATAAGAAGTTTAGGATAAATTGTGCTTTTGAGTTATCAATTCTTCTTAAATGTTCTTGATATTTACAAATGTATCCATATCACATCCCTTCCGGTTCTAAAGCAAAATGCTGTGATTGTGTGAGTGTGTGTCTGTACACATATATATATATGGTGCAAGCTTGGTACTCATATGTAAGTTACAGGTGTAGCCGTGACCCTTCAAAGGCCTCTGTAACTTGTGTGTTTGTGCACCAAGGCCAATAACTTGTCGGGTAATTGGTGTATTGATCGCTAATGTCATCATGTGTTGGTATAGGAGTCCACGGCCCAGTCATGTGGCCCCACAGAACAATCCAAGAGTGTCATTGTTCATTCATGGCCGCCCCTGTCGGGGCTCATGTCCCGGCTAGCTGCGGGCCAGCGAGATAAAGATCAGCGGATGATTAGACGCACGCATTCTTGACATGGCTGACCCGTGACATCTCGGGGGCAGCCGGGGAGCCTGTCATTACAGGCACAATGCACCGCTTTCTTCCTCCCTTATCTCCGCCGATGACTTTGAGAGTTTTGTTATTAACTCGTTAATGACAAAAATCATCATCGAGGAGGCATCAAGGAGGCAGGGCATGGCCCGTGATGCGGTCAAGAATGCTCCACACGGCCCTTTGATGCCTAGCTGAAAGGGGACACTTATCGCCAATATCGCGGTCTGGTCAAATCTGATGCCTCACAAAAGTTTAAGTAAAAGTCAGGTGGACAAAACTTCTTTGCCTTTGATTTCCCTGCTTTCACTTTTTTTCTTATTTCAGTGACTGCAAAACACAGTAAACTGAGTATGAAAAACATGTAAATGTAATACATTACAAATTGCAAAGAGCCACAGCGGTTAGACTGATCTATCCCCCTCAAACGCTGCCATCTCAGTTCAGTTATACTGTACTTACACATTAACACTTGGCCCTTGAGGTGTGCTGTATCTTCCATATAGGCCAAGCTATGCTTATTCCCAAATGACTGATTATGCTGTGACAGTCCTAAACCATGGCATAGTCTACAAGCCACAGCAATGCTCTGACATAACTTGAGAACAGGTTACTTAACAAACAGCTCCCCCCCCCCCCCCCCCCTTACCCCTGATCCACTCTTACACTGGCTATTAGGAGAAAACTCCAATCCACTTCACACATCTGTCCAAGGACAATTTCCTCAGTAGTGCTAAGCAGGGTAGCTGCCGCTCCGCGTTAATTAAAGCCGGTTCCCTCACTGTTCCCGCTTATTGATAACGCTTTCGCCCTGCACCCGATCCCGTTCTTGGCGGTTCCATAAAGCGGTTAGCGATACTATCCCGCCCCGCAGATCCGTCAAAGGGGCCTTTTTTTTCCTCCCTGGGTTGTTTTTGTTGTTTCGTCACTGCAATTACACTGTAAAAAAAAAGCGCAAAGTGCTGGGTGAGATTGATAGCTTTGGTCTGTGGTTCAATTGTAAATTAGACTGCGAGTCTCCCCCCCGGGAAATGTATGGGCTCTATTTGTGATTAAGAAAAAAGCTCCATAATAGACTAATGGCAAAAAGTTTGCTCCCTCTTACGCTCAGGCAATTAGCTTGATGAAATGGCTCCTATTTTTGCGTCCCGGATATGTAAACCGATATTATAATGAAGTGTCTGATTGTTTATGCTATTAATTTCACCTTGAGCTGCACAGGAAGTGACACGAGGCTGCGGTTGCGTGGGGCTTTGTCCCGTGTTGAAACATAAACTGACACTGAGCCATTGGCTGGCTTGGAAGTGAGTGTACAAAGCAAACGGCAACACCGGCAGAAAACAAAGCAGGGCCCATTGTGCGACAGAGGTGAACATGGACGTTAAAGTGCACAGAGGTTACCAGCCTGACAAAGTGACAAAGAACTCTTACTGTCTGGTATAAATGATGTTTACTAAGAGACCTGTGGGGCTGTGTCATGAAGGACTGGGACTGGCAAGTGTGTGTGAGAGAAGGAGGGAGCCAGCGCAATGACAAGCTCTGTGCCGTGTTATTTCATCAAAATGTGTGATGACATAGTATAATGACAATGCAGGGTTACCAACAGCAAAGTTGCTTTATAACATTTTTTTTTTTTTTTTTTTGTGCAAGCGAGATGTATGTATGTATGTATGTATATATGTATATAGGAAAGACAGGAAGAGAAGTGATTGTAAAGAATAAACTGAAGTATGTTTTTTTAAGCCATAAACATAATGGAGGTGGTCTGATTTTTGCTTGAAAGAAAAAACTGTGTCACTGCATGACACATTTGATGGTAAATTAAAACAGTTCAAAATGTTTTTTTAGTTATATTCTTGCAGCTTCCAGTATTTAACAGATATGTTGATGATAATAAATTTCCCTGTGCGTCTCAAATAAAGTAACCACTTTTTAAGTAAATAGGAAATTGCTAATTTAGTTGTTTTATTCAATGTGATTGTGTTACTTATTGTATCTATTTAGCAACCCCTGTTAACTATTACATAGTTAATTTAATCAAATTAATTTAGTAAATTGAATTGAAATGTAATATATTGTGAAGTGTTTACACTTCCTTAAAAATCAGATTTCTGTTCTTTGAGCGAGTATGAATTTGAAAGAAAAAGGAGAATATCCACTCTCTCACCTCTGATTTCAAATCACAAAAAAGAAAAGAAAAAAAAGGGTAAAATGGGAAAGAAAACTGCAGTACCAAACTGCACTTGATATGAGAACATTTATTGTTTATTTTCTTTTTTTCTGATATTGTCATATAGCATAGAGGCAATATATTACATATATAACAGAGGTGAAAACAGAAAGTCTTGCTTGTCAATAATGGAACTTGCTTGAATTTAGGAAAGGTCCAGAGAAGGATTTTCTGTGAGTGCAAGCTGAACAAACACATATAAAAGTTCCTGTGTACGTCTGACTATGCTGCACATTATCATATAAGAGACAGCTTAAATTGTTTTGAAGAACGGTGTGGTGAACCAGAATGGAAAGGCAAATTGAATGTAAAACAAACCCATTGACAACATATGGCAGCATTCTCCTGGACGTCAGCGCAAATAGGCCTTCCAAAGAGGAGAAAAGGTCTTTAATGTGGAAGCAATTACTCTGCAGTCAGTGACTCATAGTGTTGGCATTTTGTACAGTGTTTTTCATTTGCAGGTCAGTGTCCGTGGTTGCATATTACAGATAGGCCGGCAACATTCTTGTACAAACATAAGTACAGCTTGACATGAATACTGCTGTGATATCCTTTGCTTCAAACTATGTTGAGGACTGCTGTTTATCTATTAGGTTGTTTTTCCTTGTTAAATAATTACCAATTTTAGGATTTTATTTTTTCACTAAATCTACCCCAACCTGAATCAATCACAATCAAGTTTTGGGGTTTTGAGCTTTGGGCTGTGGCTGAGTGTTGAGCAAGCTCCCAAGGTTTGTACTGGCTTCACTGTCTGGTTCCAAAACACGAATGCGTATTAATCACAGAGACATAAGTTCATTAGATAAAGAGGCTGACAAAGTCAAAGAGGGTGATTTTACAGGAATAAGTGCAAACACCGATAGCAGATAATAAGGTCGGCGAGCGGTTTACCTCCAGCGAGAACACGGACTTCCTGCCTCTCATTATGCACCGTGAGATTTCATTAAAATCAACGGCAGCCTGTAATTGGAGTCGGGGATTAGGTGTGTGCGAAAAATGACGCGGTGGATCCCGGCGGTTCATTGTGGCCCCCTTTGCATGATTTGCACCTTGACACGAACTCATTGAGGAGCTGAAACGAGCCGTGGCCCCGGTACGCTGCGGCCGGGGCACACGAACGTCACCCAATCCTCTCGCCTTTCAAAAGCCGCGCCCTTTTCCCCAGTGCAGGCCTCGACCACACCCATCTCCTCAGTCTCTCCTCTGATAATGTTTCCTTCATAAAGGAAAGTCTAGACCGCTGAAAGCCAAGTGCTGGTGTTAGTTAACACTTGTGAACTGTCTGCAGATTTCACGACAAGATAAAGCCCTCACACAGAAAGAAAAAAAAAATGGACCGCACAAAGGTGTGTAATCTCGTCCCGCTGACAAGGTCCTTAGTATCCATATTCCACAAAATGTTGCAAGGCAAAAAAAAAAAATCACCAAGTAATTAAGGATTATCAGGCACATGAACTAGTGTAATGCATTCAATATAATGAGCTTTCCTGATCGTTTAATCTGGGGGTCAGACTGCAGTGTCGAAACTGATCATTCCAGTATAATGGGCTTTCAAGCCTGTCATGAGAGGATGTGTATGAGACGGTGGCGCTGGCTTTGCGTGCATATATTCAGGTCAAAAACCACTTTCAGGGGATGCCAGACAGCTGGAAAGCAGGCCATGTTTGATGAGGCAATTCTCTGGTGGTCTTCTTCTTCTTCTCCTCCTCCTTTTTCTTCTTCTTCTTTAGTGTTTTTGCAGCCTTGCACAGTCTGCATTTGCACATAACATTGACTTTTGAGGCATTTCACCTGTTGATTTGGACCCACAAGACTGATTAAGTATGCATCTTTGCAGTGCAAAATGCAAAAATAACAGAAAAAATCACTAAAAAAAACCTTTTCTGTTAAGACCATCAATAGTCAAATGACAATTTAGGCTATGTTGCTGCCAAGAAGTATAATGCATGATCAAAGTAACATGTGGCAGAAAGACCACCTGTTACTTCGGGTGGTGTGTACATTCAAAAATCATGTAGATTCATAGAGCTTAGTGTCCGATAAATATTGAGCAATGCCTCTGGAGACAGGGAGAGATCTTAGCAAAAATACATTTAGAAGAGACTTCTAGAAACCAGAGAAGCACAAGTCAATGTGTGACCAACCCTCAAGGCCTTAACAAAATCCAAACAAACTCTCCTACATGACCAGTTTCGAAATAACAGCTGGCAGTGCAGAGAATTTTATCAAACCACTCCCAACAGTGTCTCTTCAAGTTGTTTGCCTTTCATATTATTCAGGACACAAAAAACCTTCAATATGCACAAGCACATTTTGCTCCCACCTCTGTTTTGCATGGACCATAAGCATAGTGAAACACAACTTCATATGAAGAAGAATAACATTCAATAGTCACAAAGATTCCATATAATAACCAAATATTCCCCTCTTGCATTTCTTCTGTCTTCTGTGCTTCTTCACCTCGGTCAGGTTCTGGCTGGTAACAGGAGGAGGTTTTGGTATTGTTTATGTTGCTGTTTTGATGCAAATCAAAACTCTCATAGCTTCAACTATACCAGAGACAGAGCTTGCAATCTGAAGAGCTGTCTAGTCAATATATACAATATTTGTGCAATAGTTGCACCTTGTTCAAGCCATGAAATGGAATCAAAATGCTTGCAATTTAAATGCCGATTGCAGTCACTGGAGTTGCAGTTGCTGAGAGTGTAAGCAGGGCACACAAGTGGCTGATCCACTCTGTTCTCTTGCTACACTTCCTTTGCTCTATGTCATTGACATGGAGCACAGTGGAATGCATTTTACTGACAATACTCCACGTTACAAAGAACCCATAAAAGGAGCTCGAACCATGATTCAGATCCAGCATAGTGAACTTGAAAAACAAACATTCCTTTACACTGGAAGTGTGGAGAGAGCACTGATATCACTTCATACAGTCATTTTTTCTTTTGCATTGGCGCATGGCTGTATGTCTGGTGGAGGTATACGTGTTTATTACACATGTTTATTGTACTTTGCGGAAAAAACATGCCCAGAGAACAACCAGGCATAGAGTTAGAGCTTTTAAACAAAGACAATGGCCAGGATTGATATGCCCTTTGTAGGATAAAGTCAATTTAATGCACTCAGCATTTAGAGTGATCGAATAGTCGGTCTCCAAACACTCACTATGATACATCAACATGTGTTCAGCTAAGGGGGAAACTTATCTTCCTCACTGTCTACTCAGACACATATGAAGTTTAAATAATGGTCTTGGATATGTTTAATGTGCCTTTAATAACATATTTTGGCAGTGAATACTATAACTACTAGTTTCAGCGAGTTAATACTTTAAAATCCTTTCCAGGGGAAGGCAAACAAAGAAAAAAAACTTCAAAGTAGACCAGCGACGTGAATGGTAGTTATCCTGTGCCAAATAAGAAAGTTTCAACATTTACTCTTAAAGGAGCACTCATTTTTGAGATTGCCGCAATGAACGGTGGCAAAATGCTAATCAACAGCACTGGTCCGTTCACTTTGCTCTGATTTTATTTTAGACAACTGGGTCACTATTTAAAGTGCCTGTTTGGTTTTTCCCTCCCATTTGGATGGTCCTGTTAATGAGATCATTCATCTGAGTAAATAGTCTTGAGCCATCCTAAGACGAAATGGGATTCAAGACAGCATCCGTTAATGCAGCGCCGAGTAAATGGAGCAGGCCATGCACAAACAGAGGCAGGCAAAGGTGACAAGGATTAATGCCAGGGGCTGTTCATTAGGAGGTTTGCAAGGGCTTGATTCTTCTCAGGAAACATTGATGTGTGTCAATACATGTTCCAGCAGATCAACAACAAGAAAAATGTCCATCCATAAGTACAGATATAGTCTGCGCAGTAGGCCAAACTTGAAATATGCAAGGCAAATGTGCAGACCATCATTCTCTTGCATAAATGTTTCATTTGTTAGCAGTTTATGTCTAAATACCTGACAAAAATATTACTAACATGGTGAAAAAATGTAGACAAATTGCCTGCAGGCATATAACAGGGCCAGCCCTGACAAAAAGGGGGCCTTACAATGGTTCTGTGGAATATGAGACACCCAGAAGTGACACATAATACAGTCTGGAGAAGAGGTGAACAATGTAGGTAATACATATACATATGAATACCACTGCAGAGATACTTCTCAGATAGGTCACGTTAGAGATATATGTAATTTACAGGTATCACAAAATTGATGCAATTATTTATAGCTGTAATGTAAATGCTTAATTGACATGCCAAATATTATGACCAGATTGTCAGTTTTAATTATTTATTTGTGAGTGGGGGTTAGTTGCAATCGGTTTGGTCAATGAAAATCAATGACTTTATCAAAAATGTAAAATGTTACACTGTTTGAACTTTGTTTCAGGTAATGGCACGTAATCATTTAAGTTACAGATTTAGATATGTACTATTAAAATGATTACATTCGCTAGTAATGTGATACCATATAATATATAAGATGTTTCTGTAGTTATTACTTTATTTGGACAATTGCTTTTTGACATACGGTTAAAGCATAAGGTTATTCTTCCCTTTGTTGCCTATTTTTGTTATTCATGATGGTCTGGTTGTGAGAAGTCATCCTAAACAAAAGGGGAAAAAAGCTGCCAAGCTTTAACATATGTGTTGAAATATAAATATCAAATTTACCTGTTCAAACTGGGAAAATGGAGTTTTCCTTGTCACCCTATAAGTAAAGGAGACGTCAAACTGTGCACTTCTGCCTGGTTCCATTGAGCATATTTGGTCACATCTGAAGTTGTTTAGGATTTATGGAGCTCTGGTGTTCAAGGGTTCCGGTGCTGGAATGTTTGGTGGCAGGGAAAAAGCGATCTGTGCAAAGCATGTGGTGTCAAATATCTTGTGTCTGTACATCATCTTTACTGGTGCCACCTGATAGGCAGGACTAAGGATCAGCGAGAAAGGCAGCAAGACAGTTGTACAGCTCGTAGCTGAAGTTTACACACTGCGGGCTGGGCCTTGCCCAGGTCAGCTGCTGGAAAGATCACGTAAACATCGCACTGTTGCCTCTGTAATTGATCCAAAAAACTTGTTTGACAACAGTTTTCATTGCAGACACTTAGCATGCTTACCGCACACAGCAGAGCTTTTGGCAGCACCGTGGATACCACAAGTACTCAACACTCATTAAATCTCATGTAGTGTGAGGTCGCCCCGCCTCGGATGGCTCTGCATGGTAATGAAACGGGCACTCTGCCCATGTCATCAGCCCTCCATGCGCTGTCTGAGGAATGCGGCTCACTTCCTTGTTGTTAAGTGTAAGATCTGTTCTCGAAGCGGCTTTGGAAAAGGGTTTGTGGCATGAGCAGGAGGCCTTTTTCTGTGATATCCTCTACAGCTGTTATGCAACGTAGTCTTGCAGCAAACACATATGCTTCATATAAACGCAGCAGCTTTAAAGAGTACACGACTAAGGCCTGGATTCAAATTTACAGCAACACTTATTGTCCTCATCTTAGAGTAGTGCAGCTGTTACTTTTTATATTCATTTATTACATAACACTGTTAATTTGTCAGTTGCTGAAATGTACAAAAAACATTTTGTAAAAAAAAAAAAAAAATTATATATACATATATATATATATATATATATATATATATATATATATATATATATATATATATGCAAACTTTGGAAATCTATTGTAATGTGTAAGAAATATATACATATATAAGCTTCAACCACTGTTACTTAAAAATAAGATTAAAGACAAAAGACACTATGGGTAGGTTGAACAGAGGCCCTGCTGACTGGCAGGTAAGAACATTTGCACGCTGACTGTTATCAAAATGGCTTTCCGTCACAAGGATCAGAATGCGGATCTTCCGTGTTTGGCACCTATTTGCCAACAATCTTATCTTTTGTCTTAAAGATCAGGGTCAGAGGCTTTCTCTTGACCTTCAAAGTTTCTTCGACCTGTACGGGCACAAACCTGGACTTAAAGTGCCCGCAGGTCTTTTCTCTGACTCTTTTTCATAAAGAGGCTTGAACAGTACCACCCAAAGATGCTAGAATAGGAAAGTAAAACACAATGGCCAATTCATCAGAGCAGAAAGTCAACAAATGTCTTTCCTGAAGTCACATTTTGTGGGCAGAAGATGTAGGTGTATAGTTGGGGGTACTACAAAAGAAAATGTAACTTATTTGTAATACACATAAATTACATCCTATTTATGACTGTATTTTGCTGGGTAAATAAAATAAGTTTCCATTAAATTCTGAATGTAAGTTTCTAGATCTAATGGCAAAATCCTTAATTTATCAACAGTGAAAGAAACAATTCAGTATGCTTTACATAGCTTGTCGACCATAGATAACTGGTACCTGCTAACAAACTGTTTCAGGGTTGATTAGAGAGAGAAGGTGGATATGCGGATTATATGCCTGACCAAAAAAGAAATGACCTTTGACCCCTAAAAGACATTTTAATGTAGGCAAGCAGGAGGCATGTTATTGCACTCCAGTTGTCTTAAGTCCTTCTTAAGACATTTCTGTTTAATGTAACATGAAGATAAAAAAGTCTTTGTTTGAAGTGGGTTTTTTCACTATTTATTTATACATATATAATATAAAATGTATATAATCCTTTTGTCAAATTTGTCAAAATAAAATTTAGCATCTGTTTTTTTAAGAGGAGAATGCAACTTTCATTTCATTACTTTTAATTTTTGAAAAAATGTCTCTGTGGTTGTGATGTGTTACTAATCTACTATAGTCTGCTGTATATTGTAGTCTTGGTGGTACTTCAGAATATCTTGACTTGTTGATCATTGTTTGACATGCACAGGCTTCCCTGCACAGTCAAACAAACTACACATTTACTTCTCTTGTTCTATTTGTTTTAGTGAAGACCTATACGGGTACGTGTGATATGCTGCAAAAAATGCAAGATGAACCAAGCCATAAGTTCTTTCCACCCTCATGAGTCCTCATGAATAATGAGCTCCTTCCAATCAGGTTAAGTGCCCCCAAACTGTCCTTCTCTCCCATCCTTATTCTTTGGCTCCTTCTGAAAATATTTACATTTCATAACAAGCTGAATATAGTCCAGTGGCTTTTTATTAAACCCATGCAGAATCACTGAGAGCAGGAGGAGGTGGGAAATGATGGCTGGGAAAAAATAGCCCCTTTTTCACTGTGCCCCACTATTACTGAAACACAGAAACCTGGCAATTTGGAGCCATAAAAACGTCAGCTTTAGTTCTGTAATAAATAAAGATTTAGGGCTCCATTTGAAGCAAATTGACCTTTTTGTTAAAATTTGGTTTTACACTATTGGTTCATTTTCAAGAAGGGATAAAAGTGAGGTCTTGTGGGGAAAAATGGAACAAAATAACAATTGTGTATTGTGTGCTATTCTTTATTTTATCTTAATTTAATTTATTTAATACTGTACTCTGATCAATCTTACAAAAATAATAATCGCACAATGCATTTTATACCTATAGGCGTATTATGACGCTATGCAGGGAAATTGTTGCTCACTGAAATATAACATTTGAATTGAGCAAACAAAGGTGAAATTACTGCCTTGTAAAAAAGCCAGCAAAGTGCTGCATTTGTTTTACAGCTTATATTCTGCTAATTGTAAAAAAAAAACACTACCATCTATTGTGCAAGATAAAGACTTTGACAAAATAATTTACAAATGAAATGACTGTCAGTCACATTTGTAATTGTGAGCAATTATGCACAGCGCATTCAGTTTACAAAACTGACTGTTTTAGTCAATATTAGAGCAGAGATCCTTGCAATAAACCTACTGTTACAGGCTTGTTCTGCTCTGCGCACTTTTTTAGTATTTTATGATTTTCTTTCCTTCTCCTTTTCCTTTTTGTCATCTTTCAGTCTGAGGAAATGGTGTGTGAGCAAGAGTGTCATCTTACCTTACATTTAATACTGTGAACTAAATGAAGCAAAGTGTGGGAATTCAAAGGTTAAGACTGAAAACCAAAAGGCACTCAAAAATGCAAAGAGAAATAGGTTACACATTTAATTCATATACTTTTTTATAAAAAATGTGATATTTAACAATTCAGAATTTTTGTTTTGTTTGATTGAGTGTCTAATGTCTCCGATAGGTATATAACCAAGTGTTTGCCTGCAATCTATCTTGTGTCAGTGTATAAATTTTCAGCAAAAGAGTGCTTTCCCAAAACTGACAAGTCCTATTAATCTTCTTCAGACAGATTTCAATAGGTGGCAGCATCCTCGCCATGTGACGCCTAATGTCTCAACTGCCTGACACCCGGGAGAGAGGATCTGTGTCGGCTGAGTTTCTTCCCTATGCCACGCGTAGCGGGCGCATTTTAAGAAATAAAACCACATGCTGCTTCTCCAGCACCCTCCTTGAAGATTCTTATGATGATCATAACACACACACACACTAGCACATGTCCATGCATTGTGAAGTCAAGATAACAACACTACTGTCAGTTTGCCCTCTTGATTTGACTATTTTTAGACTACTTTGAGGAAAGCATTTTTTCTCTTCGTGGCTATGTTATGAATGTATAATAATGAATGTATGTATGTATGCTGATGTATTATATGATTACATACATATAACATATACCTGGAGGAAAGAAACAAAACTACACATATAATAAACATTTCACAAAACGATCATTGAGGTTTTGTGATAAAGGAAAGGGACATTTTTAAAAGACCACACTGATAACCTGATAAATGAAGGTTGTGATGAATATTGAAGTGCACTAAATCCAGACAGAAAGCCAAAGATGGCTTCTCATGAGCTTCACTGTGGGCTGGCATGTCTCCAGTATCCATATGTCGACTACTGTTTCCCTGTTTCAACCACAAGAATGCTGAGGATAAATCCAAAATGAAAAAGAATAGAAAAAGAATAAATAAATGGTACATCACTGAGAAAAAACGCTTCCTCCTTCTTCCTAATTCTTTTTTTTTTTGGATATTTTCGTTTTCTACACTCTCGACAGCACAGATGAAGACTTCCATTCCAACAATCCAACCATTGAATTCTTCTTTTTCTTTCTTTCCTTCCCTCCCTCTGTTCTCTGCATTTGTCCTCGCACCATTATGGCACATTCCTCAGCTCTGCTCCTGTGCACTCTTTACAATAGCTTCTTTTTTTGTGGTCTGCTCCAGTGATCAGCAAAGCACAGATTCCATTATAGATGCAAGCAGTTGGAATAATCAATCGATTCTGTAATTACTGCAGATGTGTGATAGTTATGAATCTGACAGTTTACCTTAAGTGCACTGAACAAGGTAACTGTACGCTCAAAGTATTGCTGCCCTGTTTGCGCGTAAACGAATGCATCATAAAAAAAAAAACATATGTCTTCTTCCAGTAATGAAAGGCCATGTACCTGTCTACCGGTATGAAGTCCATCAAGGAAATGTGCAATGTGTATTTTTTCACCCTTTTTATGTCAAATATATTAGCATTTATTTGTATGCACTTTTACCTCAAACAAATGCATATTCTTTATGCTTTTTATGAAGTACTATTACTGAATAGGTGGTAAATCTGGGAAATAAAAACGGAGGCTGACATATTTCCTCTGACGTTTACAGTATGCAAGGGTTTTATCATTTATTTTTTGTAAACTTTGTATATTTATATGTAAAATTCATCTAAATTAAAATCCATTTAAATTAAATGTACCTAATAATGAAAATATGTAAATGAACATTTCATAAGTGATTTTTTTGTCAAATCTTTCAAAAGAAATAATCAGCAGTAATAATAAGTTCACAGTCCACATAGTCATATCCTTGGGTTTTCAAATCACTTCATTGTCAGCAGCGAGAAAGTGTTCATATTAATGAGGTTGCGTAAGGCAAATCCAGTTCCTATGTGTCGGAAGCTCAGTGTAGTGAGAAACACACATTCTCTACCCAGAAATGACTGAATACACCTTGGCTTGGATTTCACTTTAATGGAGCATCACATTGGACCCATCATACCTTAAAAAAGCACTTGTGATGAAAACATGATAGAATAACACTGGTGGAACTTTACACCCGTTCTGTCACCTACCATTATGGCGAGTTTAAAGTGCATTTAAAATCTGAAAAGAAATGTAGAGGACAGAGACAGAAGAAAGGGGTCTGGCATTCAGCATACAGAGAAATCATTGAGACAAATTAATCCTTCCCCTTTTAAATTGACACCGTAATCCATCATGGGTGAATCGAACTCTGTGAGCTATCTTGGATCTAATGCCTTCTTAGATTGGCCCTCAGGGCAAGCAGACACTGAGGAGAGGAGAGTAACAGACACCACTGAAAGAACCTCACACACTCACATCCACATGCACACACACTCACACACACACACACACGCACGTACATAGAAACACACACGTGCATACGCTCTCGGTCCTGCACACCCTTGAACACAGAGGCATGCATTTATGTATTCATGGACATGCACACACATACACATAGATGCACACGCATACACACACACACAAACACATACACATATTCCCACTTGTAACAAAAAAGCACTTTCTGATAAAAAGTTAGTTCTTTGTTCACTTGTATGCATGCAAGCTATGCAAAAACTTTGGAATCACCTACTTCAATTAAATTGTAATGTGCTAAAGTGCACTGACAATACCATGATGCAAATTTATTACTATTTTTTTAAATAAAATAACTGAACACCTGGCAATATTAATGCTATTCATCACATATTTCATGACATATAAACACACCACATAACACTGAACCTAATTTTACAACATTTTACTAATACATTGACATTTGTTACTTTTTCATGGATATAGTGTCCAAATTATGCAACTTACAAGTCTTCAAAAACTCCAGCATTGCTGTGTTGCATGTCCTTGCTCTTCAGCCATCTATGGTGATGTCAGTTCAGGCATCCATTTTCAGTGGCATGAAGAGGGAAGTCTTAGGTCAGAGCCGGTGTTCTCTTTGGTTCAAACCATGAGGTGGAGGCTTTTCAAATCAGACTCACAATGCTTTTGCCATCGCTTTACTAAAGCAACAAAATGATTAGCTAGCTCACTTGACAATATGGGATAGAAGATTTAAGTCCAATTTGGACTGTACAGCTAGCTACATCACTAAGTAGCCATCACATTTTGCCATAACTTTTTTGATAAACACAGAAGAAAGTGATCTTTTCAGTCTTATACACCTGTTAATCTTAATATTTAATTCCTTCTTTTAGCTAATTCCATGTACTCTATTGTAATTAATTGATCCAATTTTTTCCTGGTAGCTAAACATAGAAGTAATTTACTCTGGCCAGTTAGCTACTCAAAAAGTAATAATAATAATAATAATAATAATAATAATAATAGAAGCTCGTATGCAATTTCACGATTTAAGTATTATTAATATTATTACTATTAATATTATTAATAATAATAATAATAATAATAATAATAATAATAATAATAATAAGCATTGTGTTTATGTAAGCAGAGGGACAAAAGTATTGCAGGTCATCAATCTGTGTTCTTCTAAAGTTCCACAGATGACTCCACCTGCAGTTCAACTAAAGATATCTGTCTTTTGAATACCATCAATCAGAGATTTTTTGTGTGTAAACTGTGACCTTGGTCAACATTTGAAATATCTCTTATCCAAATGCCGTTCGCCATTCAAGAGCCCATCTACAAAGACAGATACCAGTTATTCTCCCTCCATTTAAAACGGCCTCACTCCAAATGCCCTCTGACCATGTATCTCTTAGTGTGGCTGCACGCACCTTTTTTTCTTCATCTTTTGTGTTACACCTCAATCAACACTCAACCTCAGAAGAAATCTTCAGCATAATGTTAATATTAATCGCAGGAGGAGAAGAAGAAGAAGAAGAAGAAGAAGAAGAAGAAGAAGAAGTAGTTTGCATTGAAATTACCTGAGCAGTAGGGCTTACTACTTCGCAAAGATAGCGTGATGCTTTTTGTATGTGTGCAAGAATGAAAAAGAATAGCGTAACACCCATGCTGCCTCACCTCCTGTCTATTTCAGAGGATCAATAAGGTACTGGCTCATTTTAAATAGCAAAAAAATCCAAAAAAATCCTTAATAAATACACTCCTCAGTTACAAGTGTGTCAGTACATGCTGATCCTACCTTTCCTACACTTTTAGTCACCTATGCACCATTTTCATGTGTTTCCAGATGAAATGGAAGGAAAGGATGTGTAATTAATGAACAGAGGGAACATTTCTTTAAATGTGTTAATTATTTTCAAGGCCAAACAGGAAATCAGAAGAACTGGATTTCATCCAAAGTCTTATTAAGTACTGGTGTCTGGCTCATACATTGTGTGTGTGTGTGTGTGTGTGTGTGTGTGTGTGTGTGTGTGTGTGTGTGTGTGTGTGTGTGTGCATGTGCGTGTGTGTGTATATTTTTGTGTGTCTGCTTGTCTTAATGTGTCCATGTGTGGGTTGCTGTAGGCTTCTTTTAAGCAGGAATACAAAGAATGAATAAATAGCACTAAGCTCAGTATCTGGAGTGCCCTATGCGAAGTATTAATCTTTAACTAAAAAAATCACAAGTGAATAATTGCTGCTTAACAGCTTTTTAGACTGAAATATTATATATTTATTAAAGGTTTAATATGCACACTCCTTGACAATTTTCCAGGAGAAGGAATTAGACAATTTTGCTTTTATCTGATTTCAAAACAAGTTGTTTTTATTAAGATCAGTGAACACAGAAATGCACCTTTTTAAACAGAGACTGAGAGGCAAATCCGAGCATCAGCAATTTACCCATAACAGTAAACATCACTTAATGCTCCCATACATGTGAGCACTCATGTTCCGACTTGTGTTTGTGCTGAATCCTTCACAGGCACAGGGATGTTTATTCACTTTTTTTCATTCATTATTAATCTGAAGTATTATTTGTAATATCTAATAATAAAGTTAAGTACTGTGCAGTTGGCAGAAAACTGCTATTACAGTTAAAGTAATTACCAGCACGACATTAGTACAGAGATTCCATATAATGTGTTTTAACAAGCGATGCTGTTACTACCTACACTGTCGCATGAACATGTCCTTTTTCAGAAATATAATAATAATAACTGTCAACCCATGTGATTAATCCATAATTGTACTTGTTAATTACACTCACTCCAACATGTTGTTATATCATTACATTCACGTGTGTAATGCTCAATACCGATTTTTCACACCTGAACAAAAATCTTTTATGGTGGCCAGATCATATAATCCTTTGATCTCAGACTGGTAGTAACTAATTGGAAATATGTTACCTTTGCTTTTGTCAGTTTTCTTGGGCCTCTGAATTAGCAACATCCATGACTCAAAAGTAATAAATATATATAGCATAAACTTGAGTCAAATATCAAATATGACAGAAAGGGATGAATATTATCAGCTAGATGGACAATTTTTGGTCATTATAGATTCAGTGTGACAAGATTTCAGATATTTTTGATGTTTTTTTATTAATGTGTGCCAGACAATGTGTATTAAAGCTAGCAAGTTCCCACTTGTAAAATTCAAAACGGTAATCAGACATGCTCAGTTTAATTTAAACATGGCTGCTTACCCCTGACTCCACAGTACATACGTTTCCATGTTTTTTTTTTCTTTGTTCCTGTTTGAACCTGCCACATAGAGGACTGAATTATGCTTTGACCTTAATGTAAGGATCGAATACCACTCTCGCCAGATCTCCCGCAATGCTGAAAGATTGCATAAGAGGGTTAGTCTTAAACAGCAGTTGTGAATGACACACTTGCAAACAATCAAATAAGGCATTAGATGAAAATCCAGAGAATGTTGATGTACCAAAACTAAGGACTACAGCGAGTGCAACCACATATGAGTCTAGAGTTTGAAAGGAGCCGTGACTCCTGCATCTTTGAATTCTGGAGAGCATGTGAGCATAATACTGTGGCTTATGGAGAAGAGAAACGATTACTTCGCGTCAAAACTTGGTTCACTATTAGAATAGTAGGGTACAAATTCTGGGGTGGAAGTGGTCCCCCTTCTCCTGCAATCAGTAGCAGGTGCACTCTGATTCTCAAAGTGAATTGGGAAACCGCACCATGCATGATACTGACATAACACGATATGACATGATACTGATACTCACGCAATCAAATCCAGTAAGTGGCTGTATTCATACTCATGAACAATATAGGGCAAAAATTCATAGGTTTGTTTTTTTTTTTTGTAGAATGGAAATCAACCAAAAGACAACACAGTTTGTCCTTACCTTAAATATTTATTTCTGTCATTCGAAGTTAAGGAAACTGATATGGGAGTGACCTGTAGCAAAAAACTAACACCACTGCTATTAAGAAAATGCACTGATGACGCCAATTCATGTACTTAAACTATTACAGTCTAACTGATGTCCAATGCAGTGTGTATTGCAATTTATAAATGGAAGATGTATGATTATTGGAAAATGTGTGAGCAACAAAAATCATATGGATATACTACAAAGAGCACAAAGATTTTATTACTTTTATTATGCTAACCGTAATACCCAAAAATTAATTAGATAACTCCTTGTTTTTTGACCCTCACTTCATATTACTGAATTAATACCACTACTAATGCTACTGCTACTGCTAATAACGATAATAATAATAATAATAATAATAACAACAATAATAATAATAATAATAATAATAATAAAGCACATTATATACTGCCCATGTGAGATGTATTCATATCAATTTAAAATATAAATGATCTTTGAAGTAATGAGTTGATGCAACTAATGTATTCTTATTCTGAGGTGTAGGCAAGGCCTTAAAGGTGGCCTTTGGTATCACTTCTTTTTCACTAACTCCCTCTCTATCAGACACACACACACATCACACTATCAGTTATATCATGTATGTACGGATCAGGGATTTCACATCCAAAACATGTCTGAGTGCAGCTAAACCTTTAGAAGTGTATGTGTAATCAACAAGCATTTTTTGGTGTCATTATCTTGTCTCTTTCTTGTATTTCAAGTGTGCATTGAACAAACTTTTAAAACCATATATTGTAATAGGAATGTGAATAGATGGATGGTCAGTGCAATGATAAGGAAGAACGATGGGTGGATTTATATGCCAGTTAAGTGAAACCAATCAGCTAAAGGATTGGTCTGTATAGGAGGAACAATTCATTCCTCTTGACTCTTTTTCCCATCTTCTGACTCAATCAGCTCCTTAAAGTTGATTAGCCTGGTTAACCTTTGCTCTGTGGCAGGACTGGAAGGGTTAATCAGGCCAGGATCTCTGTGACCCTGGGGTCAGCATCCTCCACTTGGAGGACTGGGTGAAGACACTGATAAGATTAAAGTGAACTTTCCTCTCCTCCCCTAACACCCAGAGGCTCACCTGAACATCGCTATGTAATCAATACAGAATTTCTGCCTACGGGAATAGTGCGCATCCATGAATAGTTAGGTTTCACTTGAGCCAGAGCCCAACTGTGCTCTACACTATAAGTAAATTCACCGTGCCATTCTCGAAGAGAAATGCGTCAAGTGGTAGTCAGGTTAAATGACTGCATTTGAAATGCGCGAAATGTTTGTGAAGTTAAATAACTACATCTTAAGAATGCCCTGTATCCACAACGTTATTTTATGTTCAACTTTTAGAAAATGTCTCGTTTTACACAAGAACGTAATTGGTCAATTTTCCTCTCCACTGTTTCTCATTGCTGGGTTACATTTTAAGAGTTTGCTTTTATTTTCTCCCCGTTTCTTTATTTTTGTTTTGTTTCGCCGAGTCCTTTACCGGTGCTTTGACGGAACCCCCTGAGCGCGTGAAGATGGTTCCTTTCCCAGGGCACAATGGTTCTCAACAACTGGCTCCCCTAATCACTGGCTATCGATCCCGCTAACTCCTCTTATCCCGGCTAGGACACATCTCAAAGCACCCTGGCTCGGAGTGCGCTCTTTGCTTTACAAACAATAATAAAGTGCTTTACCCCTTTCTCTGCGCTCTGAACAGGGAAAATCGTTAAAGTTCCTACTATTTGTGTGTGATCAGTAAACATTTAGTGTGATGACATCCCAGACTCTCGTCCTAATCGATGGAGATCCCTGTGGGGGGCACGCTATTGTGTGTGGAAGCATGCTGTGCTCTATTTACAGATATTATTTCTGTTGAAGAGCATTTTTTCATTACGAGAGCCCTGGAAAAGCGAAAGGAATATTTTTCCCCATTCTAAAAAAGATTATTCATTCACATGGGTGTATTTTTGTCATTAATACCTTAGCGATGAGTTGGCTAAAATAAAAAGTTACAATACAGACACACACACACATGCGCACGCACGCACGCATACCGTGCCATGAACATGCCCTACCATTATAGTAGCTGTTGGTAGTAGTGGTAGTAGTACTAGTAATAACAGAAGCTGGTTTTAGTATTAGGTTTGCTGGTATTGCATTGCACAGCCATTCCAGAGCCCTGATTTATGTGAGAACCTGAAGCTGCCCTCAGAACGCTTTTCCAAACCATCTTGAACACTAGGATTCTTTCCAGGTTTACTTCATCTCAGGTTTTACATACACAGTGATTTTGATGTTTCTCCCAAAATCTCAAAATTTGTGTATCTGCGCAATTGCGCAATCCGCTAATTGTCAATTTAGTCTGAGTGTTTTATTTGAACTGGCCTTTCTACCGTTAGCTGATGCAGAAAACGTGTTGCACACGTTTTTGGGATGAGGCAGCTCCTGTGTGTCCATTGAGAGGCGCTGATCCGAAAGGACAAGAGAAGGGAAATAAAAATCGATTTTAAGCGACCCTCTCTGTCCCTTTCGACATCCAGCGCCCAAGTCGTCCGTGACAAAAGTCGATGCCTTGGGAATTCTTCAACGGATAGATTTCGTACTTCCCAAATAATCTATGAGCCGGTCTGAAATGCCTATATACTCAGGGATAAAAATGAACATGTAGGAAATGCCCAAAAGAACCGGGCGAAGTCACAAAATAATCTTTAAAAGAAACAAACATGTCTGTAGTTAGTAGAAAGCGTTAGGCCACCATATACTACATGAATACAATGGACTCAATCTGAATATAACGCAAACTATTATTATTATTATTATTATTATTATTATTATTATTACTTTGCTGTTGTAATTATCATCTCCATTAAAAGTAATAGTAGTAGCAGCAGTAGTCGTAGTAGTAGTGGTGGTGTTGTTCTTACTACCATCAAGTGTAATTACATTATTAGAATTACTTAATAGTTATATCTATAATCCTTATAACCAAAGAGAGATCGCTTCAGATCTTTGTTCCCTGTTTTATCAATTCCTGTCTTATTATTTTACCAGCAGAATTTTAATTATGATATTATGTTGCGTTTGTTTTTGTTTGTTTGTGTTATACATTAAGATATTACTTTATCTCATTTAGTAGTTATGTTATAAATTATAACCTTAGCCAATGCCTAAGGTGTTATTTGTGGTTTAACGCAGTTCTTCTTACATCTTTGTGTTATCGTATACATGGCACATTTCGACACAACCTAATTCTCAAGGCTTCGACAATTCATATAAAAAGGGAGAGGAAGAAAAGAAAAAAAATGTATTCTCACAAACTACGCTGGAAAAATACTTGAATTAAGCAGAGAAAGTCATAAACGATATACCCGTATAAGAGGTTTCCTTGTAAACAGACAGGTGTCTCCCCTGTCTTCTCTCTCTCCCTCCCAGCCTCTATCAGTCCACGCGACGCAGCAGCGCGGAGAAGCGTGTTTTGCCCTCTGCGGAGCAGAAAAAAAACGCACTAAAAGCTTCTTCTGGCTTGTTTTTTTTTTCTTTTCTTTCTTTTTTTTGGGGAGAAAATTCCCTCAAGGCTCGGGTTGGTCTTCCTAATGTCCTTTCTTCCCCTTTGTCTTCGTTTTTAAGACAACTATATGAAACTCATATCACGAAGTCATGAGGATCTGAGCAATATAAAGTTAGTTGAAAACACGACATTAACTGTTTTTACTGATGCAGCTACGGGGATGACTTTTTAGTCCCTAAACTTTACGCAGGGTAATTTTAAATAACATTAAGAAGTCATCTGGGGGAATAAATGAGCCTGACGGAGAGACAACGTTGATTGATCTGACCAAAAAAGAAAGAAAGAAAGAAAGAAAAAGAAGACGACTGCTAGAATATCGTTTACCCTCATTACTAATAAGAAGCAAGATGCATCACGCCGAAGACGAATCAGCAACATATGCGTTTGGTACGTTTGTAAGAAACGAATATTTATTTGCACATAGATATAAACATATAGGCAACGATATCTTAAAATGTAGTCATGCAGGTGTAGCGTAGTATGGCAGTAATGTGTGTGTGTGCTTAACACGAACGTAATGATCGCACAGGTTACTGAATAACAAACATTTCTATGCTAACATGTCAAGAGGTATGTTTTTGAGCGTCTCGTTTCTTCTATTCCGTATGTCTCTGTATAAATGTGGCGAGACAGGCATTTGTTTTTTAAATTATTCTGGAAATTTAGAAAATTCTTAATATGTCTAAACCGCGTCACATTACAGTGATTGATTGCATTGAATAGCTCAGGCTATTTTTTAATTGTTATTTACGGTCCCTGTCCATCTTACGGGAATGAACACAATAATGACACACATTCTTGCATTTATCACACAAATGGAGGAAAATATGCAGACTCACCAGTGTAAAGACATGGTAAAATCCAGAGTGGAACGGTGTGATTTACAAAGTGTTCGTGTTCTTTTGACAGCTAATTTTGCAAAAAGGAAGGAAACCACGGTTTGACCAGAGAAAAAAGTGCTGCGCTCAGGCTAAGCATGTCAGTAATTGTTTTAAACAAACCCGAATACACAGAAGAGAAAGGAAAAAAGACCACTCCGATGTTCATCCAAAACTTAGACGAAAAGGTAAAAGTGTAGACCAACACACGTAGTTCAGCGACGTCCAAGGTAATTAGAAGGAAACCCCTAAAGCGTTAATCAGATTACAATGGGCAGAAGTGACTTTGGTGTTGGTGAGAGACGAGAGATCGAAGCCGGGTGCCTTAAGATGGGTCTTCTATATTAGAGCTAGATTTGAAGCAGGAATTATCCATACGCTAGGGGGCACCCAGATACTATAATAGATGCCTTCTTCGGTATTTTTTTTTCTTCATGGACAGCATATTCTCCGATTTAACCCGACTCTGACAGCCACCCCCCCCCCCCCCAACCCACCCCCTTCAAAGTACCACAAGCTGGCAGTTAGAAATTGCAAACGACTTGGAATCCCAAGAATATAGGGAAGCCACTTGTTCCTATTCATGATGTTGAGGTTGTCTGTCTTCTGATAAACGTATAGCTAGCGAACTCAATAAAACACAAGCCTAATGAACTCACATTTGGGTAATACACTTTTCAGATGTTGACATGCCTTATACCACGTTAGTTATAGATCCATCATGCCATTAAAAATATAGGTCATTTTAATACACATAAAATAAGATTTAGACTCATTTGGTGTGTTTCACAAAAACATTCAATTTATGATGTGCCAAATGTTCATGTCGTATATGACTCTATCTGTTGGTACTTGTATGAGCATACTGTCTATTTCACATTGTCACAAGAAAAACGTTGCAATATATTTAGAGTTCCTCAGGCATAGTTTTCATGCAATGAAGCTTTTAAATGCCATTCCATCCATTCTACATCACAACTAAGCCAAGAACCATTCGAGCTCCATATCACAATTATGTTACATATGCTTAAATATTGACACAAATTCTCCATGTTCAGCTTCACATTTACAGTATATCAGGCTGAAAGACTCTGCTTCATTCTGTTCTGATGAATCAGTTTTTAACTTAGTGCGAGACCCTTATGATCGTATTGCAGGTGTATCAGCAAGGGCGGTTGAATCACTTTAATTCGGACAATTGTACTGATGTACAGGCATATGTCGTAATGCTATCAATTACAAATACACCAGTGGAATAAATAACTGTCCTAATTTCCAATAAGCGTCGTCATAAAAGTCATCATTCCTGAACTGTGCGCACTTTTAAAAAAATGACCAAAAACAGACACCGCAACTTATCCTGTCAAAATTAATATATCTGCACATTAAGACACGCATATATATATATATATATATATATATATATATATATATATATGCCGAATGAAGCAGTTATAAAGACTAAATATCTTATATGGTGTATTGTCCTGTGAAGTATATGTGTGCACCTTTATACGTGGGTAATTTTGCATAAGTGGATGTGTTGCAATATGTGCATACTTTGCATTCAGCCTCATAACACTCAGTTTTTTAACACTCAGGGTCATTCCTGGTAAGGTTATCTGTCATGATATAAACCAAAAAGGTCACTCAGCGAAAGTGACGACTGGGTTGTGTAACTTTATACTGTTTTGTAAATTGGAAAGGAATCAGATGTTTATCGAGGAAAATAATAACACAAGCACAGTCAGACTAAAGGAAAATAGACGGAATATGTTCACTATTAACCACAGCCTGCTTGTTCATTGTATTACGCATTAAACAAAGTAGGCTTGAACAGAGTAGACTGTGGTTAAACGAAGACGTATATTATATACTTTGATCATGAAGACATACCACTACTAATGTATACATGTAAAATGGGCAATTATACCATGTTAAAATGGCAATACTAACATCTGCATATGGTTAACATAAAATGCCGAATGCGAATGATAGAATATTGCATTTAGGAGTAAATGAGGTGATTATGTGACCAAAACGACATCATCAGTATGACTTAATACGCAGCAATGCTTATAATTCTTAGCAGACACGTATCTATTCAAAATAATGTATTTTCATTTAAAATGTTAAGTGCATTAGGACAATGCAAAAGGCATATTGGAACCTTTGCTATAATCGTGTTTTCCTTATTCCAACACTTTTACGCTGATATTAAACCAAAAATATTAACAGCATTTAGGTTTCGGGATTTTATTTCCCATTCTAAAAGAGATTTGTGAGAGTGAAACGCAATCGTGGTTGTTTTTTTTTTTTTTTCTCTCCCAACTGTACAGTAATACCTCTCGCCTTAAGACCAAGCAGATTATCCACCGACCGTCGCTTGCTTTGGCAAAGCACCAAGTAGCACAAGTGCCGACTAGCCAATGGGGTTCAGGGGGCGGTCCGTGAGCTCTGACCAGTCAAACACAGTCACTTTCCTTATATGGCAGCCTATCTCCATGGTAACGTGTGCTAAGTTGCAGCAGTCGTGTCAAAGTTCACTATATAGAGAGCGCAGTGAGCTGATCAGAGAGAAAGCATTCTGCCAGCCCAGCTCCTAGAAATCGCAATCACTTCCTAACCTCCCCCTTTTTAACATATTTGATCACTTTGATTCTCTGATCTTTTTCTTATTATTTTTACGCGCATGAAGGAGGCTCTGTAGGTTGTGATCTTTTTTTCATTACTACTCTTGCTTGCCGGAGAGTTGACTTCATCATATTTGACTCAAGCACTGGCTTTGGCTCACGCTGGTGTTGCCTCAATAGGAAGAAAAGGAAGAAGCAGCATTATTTTTTATCAGTTGATGGTTTTCTTCGGAACTTCTCAAGGAACTTGGGATCGATCGCTCGCTGTTGGTGTCTAAGAGTTGACTTGGGCTTTTTGCATCTTTTTGTGCATCTGCTACATCGCTATCCTTCAGCCGACGCACCGGTTGCCTGTGTATATCGCTTGTCTTATTACTATTATTGTTTTTATCATTTTCCTTCATTTCTTCCTTAATGGGTTTCCTGAATGGCTGACTGCAAGCGTCCCTGGATTTGGCCTCTGAGCTCCCGGCTGCTCTTCAGCTCGTCACCGCATCAGGTTTAAAACATCAGCGTACGCGTTTCTTCGCTGAAAGAAACACAATTTTGTGCAAGTTTCCGCGGACAATCCATCAAAATATAGCTATCGTTTACTATAAATAATTTCATACGGTTTTACTTGCCGGTGATAGTGCACTGCGTTATTTCAACACTGTAATCAAAGCCGTGCGAAACCAAAAAACGGGAGACAAAAAGTTTCTTAACGTTGACTGACAGATATGGCAATGGTAGTGTGGAGGGGCTCACAGGACGATGTTGCCGAGACTCAGGGCACCCTCTCTTCGCAAGCCCCACAAGGAGGACCGCTATCTCTTCCTACCGCTCAGCCAGGCCAGCTGAACCTTGCGGGCTCGCAGGTCGCCCCTCCGACCCCCCAGACGCCCGTTCAAGGCGGACCCCCGAACAATACAGCACAGTCTACGCCGACGAACCAGACGACTCAGAGCCAAGCGGAAAAACAGCCCCAGCACATCGAATGCGTGGTTTGCGGGGACAAATCGAGTGGTAAACACTATGGCCAGTTCACATGCGAGGGGTGCAAAAGCTTCTTCAAACGGAGCGTACGGAGGAACCTTAGCTACACATGCCGTGCCAACAGGAACTGTCCCATTGACCAGCACCACCGCAATCAGTGTCAATACTGTCGCCTCAAAAAATGCCTAAAAGTTGGCATGCGACGGGAAGGTATTGGGATTTTTGTTTTCTTACCGATATGTTTTTTTCTACTCTTTGTGCTGAACAAATCGTGTATTGTGGTGCTATTTCCCCTACTCTCTCCCGAGTCTTTTCCCAGGCTAACCGGCAGGAACACGCAAGAAACGCCTTCATTACTTGAGCTCGAGACGGAACGAATCTTTCCTCCCTTTACTGTTTTGCATGTACTGTTTCATGACACGTTCGCACCAAATTAGAGTCAATATTATAAACATTTCTATGGTGTCTTGTGTTATACAAAGACTACGTTGTCTGGTTATGTACGAGAAGCGAAAATTTAGCTATATGTGCGTCTTTATTTGAGTAAGGAGAACGGATACGCCGTGCTGTTATGGCGCGGCTTTAAGGCAACTGCATGTTTTAAATCGCACACATGATTTCGAAATCGTGTTACATTCATTTCTGTAGCGGCGAGCCACCTATTTATCGTGTAAACGTCAAAATATTGACCATAAATGAAAATAAAGCACACAGGACAACGTTTAGTTTGCTATGTTGTGTTTAAAATAGTCTGCTGTGTAGTTTTCGGGAGTATAGAATAGCATGAATAGCTAGCGAAGTAGGTTAAGGGTTAGCCAGCGAGGGTTGCCTTCCTTTGTGCATGTATCCAGTGAATCCACATTGCTGCTGTCATATGTGAAGAAGCTCTTGATATTAATTATCCCAAAAATACAAACGTAAAAATTAGAAACATACACGTACAAAAAAACCGCATTGTTATGAAAATGAGATTGTTTTACAGTTCGTTTTGTGTGAGACCTTGGCGCGATGTTTATCCCACAAGTGCAGTTTATAACTCTATGTAATATCTTTTGTTTGTTACTCGTAGTGTTTATGAAACTAACTTAGATCGAACAATTGAAGAAATGTGTTTGTTAGAAAAAGAGTATAAGACTAAAGGAAACAAAGAAGTAAGCCAGTATTGTTTGTTATTATTACTATTATTTAATTCTGATTTGTTCTTGAATGTGCAGTGAATAAGGAGGTTAAAGTGTTTTGTTCATGTGTAGAATTCAGGCATCAATATCTGCAGTTTCTGTCTTTACTGCAGCGGTTCAAAGAGGACGGATGCCACCCACGCAGCCACACCACGGCCAGTTCGCCTTGACAAACGGGGACCCTCTGCATTGCCATTCTTACCTATCCGGATATATCTCTCTTCTCCTGAGAGCGGAGCCCTACCCGACGTCCCGGTATGGCAGCCAGTGTATGCAGCCAAATAACATCATGGGCATCGAGAACATTTGTGAACTGGCGGCCCGGATGCTCTTTAGCGCCGTGGAGTGGGCTAGGAATATTCCCTTCTTTCCAGACCTGCAGATTACGGACCAGGTGGCCCTTCTGAGGTTAACCTGGAGTGAGCTGTTTGTGCTGAACGCGGCACAGTGCTCCATGCCACTGCATGTGGCTCCTCTTCTGGCGGCGGCAGGCCTACACGCCTCTCCCATGTCTGCGGACCGAGTTGTCGCCTTTATGGACCACATTAGGATCTTCCAAGAACAAGTGGAGAAGCTGAAAGCTTTGCATGTCGACTCCGCTGAATACAGCTGCTTAAAGGCCATAGTACTTTTCACCTCAGGTAAGCAGTAAATTGGGTTCTCAAGAAACTACCCCCCCTTAATTGAAAGTAATTTCAAAATGAATGCACATCTGAAACCCAGTGTGCGTGTGTGTGTGTGTGTGTGATTGTGTTTGTGCCTGTGTACTAAAGCACCTCTTCCTAGTACCTAGGGGTACAAAATAATCTAGAAAATCTGAGTGGCCATATCATTTCATAACAGGGCAGTGGTCACCCCCACATGGAAACCAAAACTAAAGTGAAAATAAAGACTGACAGTAAAAAAAAAATAAAAATAAAAATTTTATATATATATATATATATATATATATATATATATATATATATATATATATATATATATAAACAAACACAATAATGTGTAAATATGTATATATCCATTTTTTTTCAGAAACAAATTCCTGAGTCTACAATAATATGAGCACAGACATGCCTTATTGCTGAGCTTTATAATTTGTAATCTAAGCCGCACAGTATTTTTTTGTGATTTATTATGTCTGTAATATATATATTTAAATTAACAGGGACAAATCTGTATATTGTAGGGTGTGTGAACTTTTTTTCTTAGAAGAGAAAGACATAAAAAGTTATTTTCAGTTTGCTCCACAAAATTTCGAAACATATTTGAGGCCTGGTCTGTGGAATGCTATTAGAACTTTGTCCAAGCAGTGTCAACATTAATTTGCAAGTACTTAACATGAAGTGATATAGATGGAATTATTTGCTTTAGCTCTAAATGGCTCTGCTTTTGCATGATTATGTGTTTATGTACCATCAATTATTTGTATTTATAAGGAATGACAGGTATAAATGATGTCATGTTGGAGGGGTGGTGGCGATGGTGGTGGTTTGTATGTGTTTTGTGTGTGTGTGTGTGTGTGTGTGTGTTTGGGGGGGGGGGGGGGGGGGGGGGTTGGGGGGGGGTGAAGAACCTGGGCCAAATGCTCTATATTACAACCTTGTCTTTTTACACAGAATCCACACGACACAGATCCCTAACCTTAACAGTTCTTGTTGATGTTACAATTAATAAAGCAATAGCTCAACAGAGTTTTGCCCTTCTGGAATAGAACATTTTAGGCTATGTGGGAAAAGAACTCACAATCCGCTGCTTGTTATGTTAGGGTGATCTGGGGATCCAAGGCATTCTCTGGACATGATCCAGAGCTGGGTCATGACCCCAGATTCAGAAATTTATCATTAACTCACATTATTAAAGGAGTAAATAAATGATAATAAAAAAAAACATACGTTCTAAGTATCGAGCAATGCGAAATACGCTGTGTGGTATTTAAAACATTAAATTTAGAAATTGTGTCTGTACTAAAGTTACTGTGCAAATGGAGATGTATGTAGCCCTGCTGTATTGAGTATGTTCGACAGAGGGACGAGTAGTTTAATGTAAGTGCTGTCGCTATTGCGTTATTATATGTTTTGTCTTTTATCGTACGATGTATCTTTTCGTTTACACAAAACACGGTTATTACATAGATGTTATGGTAAATAGGGCAACCGAAACGAGTATTTATTGATTGTACACAGGAATGTTGTTTTTTAAGCAGTGTATAGTCCACGTATAATGCAAGCATGAAAAATGGCTTGTTTTGCTAGAGACATGCGACGGCCATGTTTATTGGTGATTACTGCCATTCATGTGAATGCTAGATCACCGCTGGACGTCATTTCTCTCAAATCGGTTGAGCCGTCGGTTTGTGTCTGTACTTTAGCGAAAAATAAATCCAGTACAGCGGTTAGGTCAAAAAGTGCCTTTGATTTGGCAAAACCCTCAATATAAACAATTTTGGATCGCGGGAACTTGACGGAATAATGACCGATGTTCTAACAGAGTCAGAGCTCAATGTGTGCGCATCGTTGTTGTTCTTTTAATAAACTCAATTGCCATGAAGCTTCAGAGAGGCTGTTGTCAGTTTCAATATTTTTGACGTTGTGTATTGTGTGGACAAATGCGTCGTGCCACAACGGGCATCGTTATAATCATTAGGGTCCCAAATTAAGGAAAAAAACTCACGCATCTGAATAAGACACGTAGCAATGCTAAATGTTTGTCGACGTTTTATGTTCTCAGGCAGGTACTACAAGTCGCCCTTTACACAGAATCACTCACGTCGACTTAAAATAGCCAGGCACTGCCAAGTGGTTTGTAAAATGCACATCTATGTTGACTACATCCCTAATCACTGAAAAAATGTTAAAAATTAAAATGATGTGCTGCTAACCGTACTTGAATTCCTCATGTTACAATTGCTTTCAATTTAGTCAAGGTGCCGCTGCCATAGACCGAAAAGATACAACATTATATAGAATCATAAAATGTGGTATGTGGACGACAATAGATCACAATTCTTATTTGGAATATGACGATAATTTTCCACGGAAAATGTAATTAATATACACTTTGCATGTGAGAGGATACACGTCTGTTTTGAAGTTAAAAATGCAGCTTCAGCCAGCGTCATCTGAGGGCCTTGGAGGTCTTCATCTGTACTAACCAGTGTTGCTGAACTGAGTCATGTGCCTAATCTTGCCATTCATTTTGCCTTCTTCCCGTTTCTAGATGCTTGCGGTCTTTCCGATGTGGCTCACGTGGAAAGTTTGCAAGAGAAATCCCAATGTGCTCTGGAGGAGTACGTTAGGAGCCAGTACCCTAACCAGCCAACTCGATTTGGGAAGCTTTTACTCCGCCTGCCCTCTCTTCGCACGGTCTCCTCTTCGGTCATAGAGCAATTATTTTTCGTCCGTTTGGTAGGTAAAACCCCAATTGAAACCCTCATAAGAGACATGTTGCTTTCGGGAAGTAGTTTCAACTGGCCTTACATGTCAATTCAATAAGCAGGATGGGAGCACGAGAAGACTAAGATAGTTAGCGTTTGTTTTAGAAGGAAAATCGCTGTTACACCAGTTTACTTACACGAAGAAAGACAATTTCAGAAAAGACTGTGAATAAAAAAAAAAACAGACATTCAGTGAACTTTTACAATCCAGAAAAAAGCTCCCGTGTCATTCTGAACAACTTGCTACTTATTTTATTTTAATATTATTTTATTTTTTGTAAAAAGAGAGGAGTTTTTTTTCTTTTTGTAAACCTTTGAGGAAATGAAACTATAAAGTGCATTTAAAGGAGAATTTGGAGAAAATTAGGAGAAAATGAAAAAAAGTAAGTTATCTTTTTTCCAACTTATTATTGTCCTGTGTCCATGTACCTATAGCTGTTTTTATATTTATTCTCCTTTGTGGTTCCAAACCGGCTTATGTGATTCTGTAGTATACAGTTTTTAATATAACCATGGCTTCATATAAAACAGTGAAATAATGTAAGAAATCTATTCTTCAAGAATTAAAACGAAATCCCCGGCAATATATGGAGATAGCGATTGTACAGTGCGTGATGCTGGGAGCGCGCTTACTGTAAAGGTGACCCATTATTTGCAGAGATCAAGGGGTAATTTGGAGAATTCAGGTAGAATTTACTGTTTGTGACCCAAAAGATGAAAGCGTTTCGGTCGATAGGAGAAGTGTAAGGAACCGGGGAGAATCTTATTTAATATAATTCTAGAAGAGCCTTGCGCGAAGCAAAATTCAACGCTTCAGCTGAAGACGTTTCACGAAACAGTACGTACAGCTTACTTTTACGACGCGTTTATAGTACATGGTCCATATTTGTCCGTTATCTAAACTTTAACAAGATTCTATTGGCTCTTAGTGTGGGCTAATGCAGTGTTCCAGCTGAACGAACGATGTTTTTGATTTACCCTGTTAACATTAGGAGGTATTTAAGACAACGAGAATCTTTATGTCTTCAGATGAACAGTACAGCAAATGACACGTCTGGCTGGTTCGTGGTTGTTCAGTAATTTCCATTAACGTAAGATTGAAATATAGGGGAAGCAACACGTTATTTGTGACAGACTTGTATGGCTTAACAAGTGACTTTCAATCAGGTTTCCCTCGTTTACTTGTCCCATTGTACAAACTTGGGTCTTAAGGATGCCTATATGACCAGTGAAAATATTAAGTAATTTAATATCTTAAAGAAAAGGAGAGGTCAAAGGTCACTTTACCTTTTCATTTAGTGGTAAGATATTATTCAAAAGCAGTATTATATCCCCTGAATTGTTAAAAGGTATTACACTTAATAATGCCCAATACACATTAAGCATTAAGTGCCTGTAAAGTGGGAAATGATTAATTTGCTATTAAAATTGTTAGCAAAGTGTTAGGAATATTGGGAACACTGTCAGGTTTGAAACGTCAGTCTTATGATTGTGCATTTCACATATAAGAGACAGCAATTAGAAGCAGTATTGTTGTAAATATAGGTCAATTCTTTTCAATGAGTTCTCTTTTTATACAAAGTATATGTGATTAAGAAAATCTGTGGTTGCCATTTTTTTATTTGGTAATTCAAAAATGTCTTCAAAATGAGTGACATACTTAGCTAGTAGCACTGAAAGCTCTGTTTCTAATGTATATACATATTACAAAAATGTTTTTGGTTTTTTTTGTTTGTTTTTTTAATGTATTTAGACTGTGAATGCATGGCCACAGGTCGCTAACCTATTTTGCATTTGGTATATATAAATGTAAATGTTTTTTGTTTGTTTTTTTCTTTGACTGTATAGATATAATCTGTGCATTCAGTACAATAGCCCTTGTATTTAAAAAAAAAGAAACAAAACGTTCAGTAATAAGACTTAACAGGGTGAGGTGGTTTGGAAAGGGGACGCTATTTTGGTTTAGTGTTTTGCTCCTTTTCATTGATAACCGATGCCTTGTGTGTGAAAGCTTGCAATTTCGTCCTTGTTTTGAGGGTTCTCTATAACACACAAGTCACCATGTTGTGGTTGGATAAAAAGGGATCATATTATATAGTTGATTGAGCAGTGATCTTTGGCTGTTCCTAAGCAACATATGGACCAGAGAATGATACATGATTGTAATTATGAACAGTTTAAACAACTGACCCACGTTTTTATATATATATAAATATATATAACTATATTACTGCAGGGTATTGATAACGTATAGATACTTTTTTATTATTATGATTATTATTATTAATTGCAAGTGATGTACGTGAGTGTGTGTGGAAGTTTATAGTTGAAAACAATTCTTGTTTGTTTGTGTTAGCTTATTGTAAACAAGCATTCTGCTGTAAATTTGTTCTTGGTATTAAATTATAATTTATGAATTTGAAATCAAAAGGTATCCCCTGTTTTATTGTTCTTTGCAATTCATAATGAATAGGGTGTTATCTTCAAGAATAGATTTGAACATGAATTAAGAAATAATAAATATATGTCTGTGTGTGTGTGTGTGTGTGGGAGAGAGAGAGAGAGAGAGAGAGAGAGAGAGAGAGAGAGGGCCTTCTGCATAGTGGGGGGTTGACTGAACTTTGAGCGTCTATGAGACTAAACCCGTGGGAGGGAGAACTAGTATAGCTTTTAAAAAGAATGCAATTTGAAATGAGGCAATAGTGATGACACTAATATAGAAGTCCGTCAAGTTTTCATTATGCAAAACAATAGCCTACCCTTCTTAATTTAAGGCTGGCAACACCATGGAATTACGCTCAACACCATGGAATTAAATCATGGCTAGTGATCCCCGCTTTCAAAAGAGGCAAATTTAAAAAGTAAAAACTGTATTCCCAATCTCGGATGTAGAACTTTCTTTTTGACATCATTGAAATGGCGGGTACTGCAATGTCGAAATGCAATGGAACGATGCATTGGATTAGAATTACGCGACAGAAGAGAGGCTGAGATGGTCTGTTTTCTTCGAAAAGAAAAAAATGGATTGAATAAGCCGGATAAAAGCAAACACGGGCTCTGTTCTGCTCTCATACCTCCCATGCTAAAATCCCTATCCAGAGTTATGTGTTAAATTGTATTTCAAGTCGTTAATAGTGGAGAACCAAGCGTGTGAAAGTATGCCTTTAAGCTCGCGTTTTACTTGGTGTCCTATTAGTTGAGTCAATATGGCGTCTCGCGATGCAGTGCAAACTACGGCTCCCCGGAGCACAGCAGTGTTAGTAATAGAAACCACATTGCTAAAGCAGTGGACCCCCTCCATCCAAACGCGGAGCCTCAAACTATTAGCGGCGAGAACCAGACATTTCCAAATTATTCTGTGATGAAACAGTCCGAGTCTTAAAAAAATCAGCGATTCCCTTACAATTGAAAAATGTGTTGTTGTTTTGTAAAGGCTTGGATTAATTTGCTCAGACATGTGGAAAAGTGTTTTCATTCTGGAATTAAAAGAGTAAGACATATAGCCTACGTTTTCTAATAGAATAGGCCAGCCCAAAAGCAAGGATCAGGTGCAAAGGAGTATTCCCTTGTGCGTGATTCCGCTTCGTAGGCTATGCAGAATTTCTCTATTTCAAATGTGCGGGCGCCCATGGTATTATTTCATTGGCATTTATTTTTTAGGGAATGCTTAAACCAATACCCTTGTAGAGTGTATAAGATATGCATACAATAACAATAGCATCATGTCTGTCCAGTTAATTCACATGTTATAGATCATGTCAGTGCCAACACCTTGTCATAATGAAAACATCAACATTGTCATAACGCCTCGTTGCTAGTTATTATTATTATTGTTATTATTATTATTATTATTATTATTTTACTCGTTAATACTGGGCGCTCACTCCGGACATGCATTATAGCAGACATTAATCCACTGGTTCCCAGAGACAGAGCCGAAGCCTGTGTCAGGGTTTATTTATATAAGTAAATCTCGTTTCGGATGATTTCCCTCCAATTTCTCAGATTTCAAAGGAGTCCCACTACGTTTCTGTCTAATTAATGGTGAAAGTCAGCGAAATCTAATTACGCAGTAATTTTGGAGCAGTTAGTGTTGGGCGTTGGTGTAACAAGCTGAGGACGGGAAATGATATATGAGAATTGATATTACTAAATTATTTTACATTCCGGACTGTTTTATCAAAGACGCTCGTGTAAATTCTTATCAATTCATATTTTAGATCACTGCATATTATGTTTTTAATCGACATATTATTAATGTTTGTGCAATTCCTGTTGCCATACAACGTGAAAGGCGGTTCGAAATAGTCATTGCATTTCTTCATGTGTGTTCTTACATGAATTCATACAATGAATTGTAATCGATCAAGTTAAACATTTCTTTATCAATATGGTGATTGGTGTTTAACTGGGCTAGCCTTTTCCCCTCCATCTTTTTAATTAAATACTTTTACGTGAGGAGGCCGACCAGAGTAAGTTTGCAGTAATTTGGATCATAGCGTCACTGGGTTGATTTTAGTTGACAGAGCGTGTGTTGAGGCTGAACTCTATAATTTGCACTTCTGTTCTTTTATTAGCGTTGGACATCGAACTAATGAGCTCTCCCTGGCGACGATGCCACTTTTATTTATTTTCTCCTGGAAAAAAAGGAAAATACACTTTGAGATATACTTGCGAGCAACGCGAACGAACAAGCAAAGCGGATTTCTAATCAAACACCGTTGATTATGTGACGGGCTTCCTCTTCTGAAGAGCGGTGTCATTTCAAATTTAAACAAACCATTTTTGATATTCGAAAGCACGCGTGTGTGCGTGGGCACGTGCGTGTAGGTTTTATGGTACAGTCTGTGATATACACTGATGTCGTAGCAGGTTGACCATGTAGATTTGTCCTTTCTATTCTTCTTCTTCCTCATAATAATAGTAATAACAACAACAATAATAATAATAATAATAATAATAAAACGTTTTGTTCTTAGTTGCTCTTAAACAATAATCGTTCGTTTACTTGGAAAGTACATATCTAAGCGTACACTGCATAGATTTTAAATTTAAAAAATAAAATTACATAAGCAATAATCTATAGGTTCAACGATGATGATGAAGATCATTTCTACTTGTATCATCGATTATTATTGTTGTCACTGCTGCTCATGTAAGGCGATAGCAATAAGGACTTTAGGTTTTGTTTTTTTTTTTTGTTTTTTTTTCGAATTTCAACTTACACCTTCGATAATATATTTCAGTAGGTGTTCGATGGATCCAGTATTATTACACTGCAGAGACAGCTATACTAGTTTGCATCGTTCTTTCAACTACTCCCTTCTTTCTTTCCCCTCACTTTGGTATAAATTTGCTTGTTTAAATTCACGTGTAATTTAAGGCAGCCAGACACCAGTTGACTATGTCTCACAGAGGGTGGTACACGTGGATCCTATATTCATGCACTATAAGTAATCAAAGTTCAATGACGATGAATGTATGAATGAACTATGACGGTAATGGCGCTATCAACAGGTCTTTGCGATGGTCCAAAACTGCATTTTGTTTATTCATGTGTTTTCCCCCAATGTGATATAAAATGTCATATCTATATGTATATGTATATATGCGCGCGCGCGTGTGTGTGTGTGTGTGTGTGGGGGGGGGGGGGGGGGGGGGGCTGGGATTGTGAACGTTTATCATAACTGTACATCCAATAGGTTGAAAAAGTTGAACCCTTAATTATTCTCCGTGGCGACACCTACAGGTCCAGAAGTTTAGACCTTTGTTTGTCTTTCTGTCCTTTCTTTTTTTGCGTGGGGTGGTGCACTATGATCACAAGCAGTACATGTACAGTCAACATCTCTTTAAGGAGACGCGCTCTCCGGTTGTGCTTTTGCGCTGTACGCTTGCGCTTTGATGTTTTGCAAACACCTGACTGTTCCCCCTAAGGACAGAGGTTTCCACGCTTTTTGCGACCTCTCCTTGTCCCCTGCACATTCGCTGACTGTCCGGCACAGCTGAAGAGATTCGAGCCTTGACCTCTCCCGTCAAGTCAAGCGGCCAGCCTAGTGCAAACGAAGCAAGCCTGTGTGATCTCATTTTAGTTAACTGGAATCATGCTCAGCCATGACAAACTGTTCATGTTTAATTTACCGTTGGAACCTTTCCTGAGTCTGAGGGTTAAAACCACATTATTATTATTAATATTAATATTATTATTATTATTTTCTTGATTTACCGATACATGCATGCGTTTTTGAGGTCACAGATCTGCGTCGGTCCACCCCCGTGCACTGGTGAGAATCCTTCGGCGAATGGGACCTTCTGTATCACGACTCTTGTGCAATACATTCTCTTCAAGATGCATGTGTATTTAGACTGTCAGTTATCTTTGTTATTTTAAATAAAGTGCTTTTAAATGGACTTGGTGTTCCAAGCTTGGTGCGTTCCTCTCTCTAAATGTTAGAAAATTGTGCCATCTACCCGCTATTCACAGAACTGTCACTTGCAGGACCTTCGAAGACCTCCAGCCAACTTTAACACAATGAGGAAGGCCGAGGGGGCTGGGAAGTGCTTCGCTGTAAAGCGTCCTGAGTTTCACAAGAAGACAGCATTAAAAGAGCCTCCAAAATTGCACTGCCGTTTACAATCGTAAAATATATACTATCAGTTTAGGGAAAACGACTATGTAAAATAAACCTACAAAAGAAACCACGCATTTTATGAACTACATTGTTTAGTCATAATTCATGTGAACGTTCCTTCTCTTATTGTGTCAGGATGCTTGTGTGTTCTTGTAAATGATGCACATCCATATGGTTTCCAGTTAGGCATTTAACCGAATGGATACAATATCTGGAAGAAGCCCATTCGTACGGGATTGACACGGGTTGTTACACACATGTTGGAAAGACCCGCTATAATTGTAACCGCTGGACGCTCAGATGTTTCTTTCCATTCGTTTCTTCCATTGGTTCAATGGGGATAGAGTTACTGTATTTTCAGTGAGTTGTTGGTTGTACTGCTTAGTTTTGTGAGTCAGACTAGCATTTATTAAAGTTAAAAAGAGAAAAGTTTACTGATCACCGGTATCAGCTTGCACTTTTGAATCCAGCGTCTCACTTACCAAGACGTAGACTTGAGAACTTGTAAGCACGACAGCTGCACTGCTTGCAAGAAACATACCGGTCCCATTTTAAAAATCGTTCTTGTCAGCGTGGTGCGATGTTTAATTAAATCGTTAGAGCCTTTTTTAACCGCAGCCACAAGTTGTGTTCAAACTTAAATGTGCAACGTCCAGCGCGAGACACCAAAAAAAGTACATTTACACATGCGCACATTTTGATTATGAATGTGTCCTTTAATCTACTTCCAGAAATATCAGTGTTTTTTAGAAATTGTTTTTCTTCAAGTATCTTTATTGTAATCAACATGGACATAAGTTTTCATACTCTGCCTCAATTACCATCGTGTTTCATCAGTGTTATCACAAAGGTCGTATTAAACTGGCATATTATACACGTACTTTGAACCGGTGAGCCACTTGCACTTCAGAATGATCTTAAAAGCCACTTTAAACGTGTTTCTCCAGTTTGTAAACAGAATACGAACAGTGTGCATATGAAAATGTTATTTTTAATGTTTTAACTGATTTATAATATGGTTATCCTCTCGCTTGGGAAGACCGAAAACAACAGGTGAAAAGTTGTTAAATGCAAAGGAGCTATTCTCTCCAGCTTGGCACTTTACATACAGAGGGGGAAGACTAACGCAATCTCATTTAAAGAAACAGTTATTCTTTCATTACTTATGTGCGTGTGTGTGAAAGAGAGACAGAGTGGGGGTGGGGGAAGACAAATACAGAATTGTATGTACTCCACATTGTAGGCTACAGTACCACCTTTGCCAGGGTCGTGTAGACTGATTATCTCATAGACGAACTGCAGAAGGACGCCGTCCTTCCAGCCTCCGGGTTAGGCATTGATCTCCTGCAATGTTACAAACGGACGGGTTAATTTTCGCTCATTAGCATTCCCTGAGCACCATCTCCTCAAGCTGACACACAGACAGCTGTCCGCCGTTCTCCGTGCGCCACAAATCTTTCTGCGGCCTGTCCTCCACCTAAAAGATGTATTTCTTTTTCTGTCTTTTTGTACGTTTCCCAATTACAATATATTGTCTGCACAGGCTCTGCTCTGTCCGTCGCATCCCACTGCGTTCATACGCTCACTCCTCTGAGATCTTTAATTGTGCTTTCCTGAGAAGACTTCTGTGTCTTCCATATTCTACTCCATTCTAATGGGTCCTTCTTTTTGTCTAATAAACGTGTTATTTCAAACCTTTTTTACCCCCAACTCTTCTGCACGAAGCCGTCTCTTTCTTCCCCTAGTAGCCCCGCATTCTCTGTGCAAATGCAAAAGAAAGGGGCCGGTCGACACCAAAATGGCAAAGTTCATCCCGAAAAAACTGCATAGACTTACAAAGGGGCACAAGGCTTTGTAATTGTAGAAAAGGGAGAAAGAAAAGAAAACTGCAGTTGAGGCAGGGGTGTGAGAGTGTTTGTGTGTATGTATATCTGGTGTGTATTTTTTAAAGATTTTCTTTGAACTTCCTTTGTGCTGACTGGGCACGAGCTCTTACCAATCCTAGTCACGGTTTTAAAGCAAGTTTGAGTTAACCACGTATATCGAATGCATCTTTTCATTTTGAGCTTCATAAATCTCAATCGCTAGTTGCCCCATGCAAAGGGATGTGTGCGCTGTCCATATACAAGAAGGCTGATGCCGATAAAAACGACATGAGGAACATGTATGTATGCTGCTTTGTAAGAGAAGGGCGCGGCGGACCCGGGATCCAGGGCTTCAGGGAGCGGCAGACCATTCACAGTAAGCGGCTTCTCTACTTTCGTTACTTCCAGAACTGAGACCCATAATTTATAGCTTTCAGATAGTCTGCAGACAAGAGTAGGTTATTATTTCCATGGAAATGTTAGAACGCGTAGCAACAACTTATCTTAAGCATAACGGGAACACTGCAAAACAGGCAACGAAATTACAACGGAAATGAAATGAACAAACAAAAAACACGCATGGAGCATATCGCATTTTAAGGAGAGGTCATTCTGTATACAGATACAAATGGACATGCAGATATGATGCTGTGAGGAGTGTGAACGCGCACGAAGCAAATACATCTATCTCTGCTAGAAATAATTCAGCTGAAACAAGTTAGTCACCATTATGTCTTATGCCTTAACTGACTTACAGTAAGTTTATTGTAAAATGTGACATCTAGGCCCACAGTACTGGTCCCCTCACCCCCTCCTCCCTTTTATCTTTCTTACACAGTTGATCCATTTTTATTTCTTGACTTCTTCATCAATGTTAAAATGCTTGTGCTTTGAGGCGATATTGTTGACCTGCCATGTTAATGGTATGACTAGTTTGAAAAATGATTAAATGAAATACAGCATGGCACGTCCGTGCGTCGGCTTGCAATGCTTGGCCTTGTAAAATGTTAGTTAACGTGATAATGAATTATCCTATTAGAAATTCGGAAAATAATACTGAACGATTAAATGTAAACTACACTTAAATATGCTTATCTGAGCAACACGACTGCAAGGCCATGTGAGTCGGACTCTACATTTCAAACGCTCTTCCAAACGCTTTGAGGTAAACACTAACAGGCGGACATGCGCAATAGAGTACCGTTACTGTCAGAAGGGCGTCCAGATGGAATTATTATACTCAAACACTAGCTCTAGTTCTGAGAGTTTCGCCCATGACATCGTAAGAATTCCTTATAAATAAGTCTTTTACCTAGTCGTACTGTTTCAACCCTCCAATAAAGAAAACAATAAACAGCCAATAATTACACTGTAAAACGGTCTTCTGAAAATACATGTCCTTAACTACATCCATAATGTTGTTGCAAATGATTTAATTAACAACAACAGCAATAATAATAATAATAATAATAATAATAATTGAAGTGACATTCATATGTTGACTTCAAACAATTATGAAACTTTTCGTTGCAACTAAAACAAATAAATTTGTTTTAGTGTTAATGTTTTAGTGTTTAATGTTATTTTTAAAAAAGGCCTGCAGTCACATTCAGCACATCATATCCAACCTGGAATTTTGATACTGTAAACATTATATTGTTCTTAAGACGTCTCTGTTTGTATATATGAATTTGTCCTCAGGTCCCTTCACCTAAACACATAAAAAACACACCAGAAACAGTATTCGCTGCGCACACACGCACACAGGAATAAAAAGACTTCTCCTCTTGCGTATACAACCCAAGGAACCCAACGAACGGCGCAAAAATTCGAGGACACTTTAGATGTGCTAAATACGAATATGTTATTAGTATTAATAACTAATATGTTATTAGTGCATATATATATATATATATATATATATATATATATATATATATATATATATATGCACTAATAACATATTATATATAGCCATAACCATAGCCATAACTGAAATACGATTCTGATTGAAGTGTATTCGTAACATTCACCTTATATGGGTTTAAGAGAATATAAGATTATACTTAAAGCACAGCATGTGCGTCCTTTGGGCTTTCATTGCAATCTAAGTGGATTCAAAATGAATTAATAACCTACCTTTAGGATTCAAGGGGAAGCACATGATACAACATGTAAATTCGATGCACCCGTAGGCCCGTGTATCTGAATTTTTTTTTTTTTTTTTTGCTTGTTTGTTTAGTCATTATAGGCCTTTATTAGTGACTAGTCTGTGGCAAGTGACGCGCTTTTGATCTCTCCTTCTCTCTGTATCTCTCAGTATTCCTCTCTTGCGCGCACACACACGCATAGACATATCTAAAATCACTCAGCACCCACTCTGGCACGCACGCGCGTGCACGCACCGCATACAATTAATACTCAGTTCTGAAACAAGAGACGTCACGATACTTTTGGATGATTTGTACAACAGGAGCTGTATTGTTATCATTTTATCCGAGGCCTATGCCTGTTTATATTCAGTTGATAAATTACTAATGACACTGAGATAAAATAATGGATAGTGTTTCATGTCTGCACTACCCTATCGATACTCTAAATAACAACTAGGGATCTTACGGTCTTAAATTATTTGCTGGAGTAGATTTTAGCATCGTTTCCCCCTTGCATTGACCAATATGCAGACAAGGCCGTTTTAGTTCTTGATACGTCATCTTGCGTTGAGCAGGAGAGAGGGGCTTTGTACACGACTGCTGACGATCAGACCTGCTCTCTGTCTCCCACACAAATACGGCGGATTAAAGCACCTCCTCGCGCCACCAGAAGCCAAAGAGGGCGACGAAACCCATTGCGCGCTACCACGTGACTTCAGACACACACTTGGCAGTATCAGAGGCAGACGGCCAATGCAAACACCCCGTGCGCAAAAAGATGACACAATGCATTCCATATTTATATTCTTCCAGTCAGTTAATTAAGAAGGAACATTAAAATAGTATATGCAGAATTGATGCATATTATGTTGTAGGCTATGTAATAACTCAGAGAGGCCTACAGGATCACAGCATATCACGTAAATTCCAACCAATGATGTAATTATTTAATTGAGTTTGAGACAATCGTTGTTTATAATCATATTTTTTCCCCAACCTATAGCCGTTTCTGGCGTTAAATGTAGGAGTTGCCCAAAACTTGCAGAACTGATACTTCCAATTGATGCAGTGTGAAACATGGAAGCATTTCCAGAGCAACCAACGACAACGGTACAGGAGCATACATAAGTTCTCCCTTCATTTTATTAATATGAAAGTAAGTTCGAATACAATAGGCTGTTTCCTATCTATCCATGTATGTATGTATGTATCTCTCTATCCTATATATATACATGTATGTGTGTGTATGTGTACATAATAACAACAACAACAACAATAATAATAATAATAATAATAATAATAACACGGATAGTACAAACAATAGAAAAAAAAATCCCACACATACTCCACATCTATAAAATAGATATGCCACACCCCCCACCCCCACTGGCGAGCCCCCGTTAGTAATAAAGTTAATGCGAGACTGGAACTCCTCAGACCACCGAAAATATTATTTTCAGTGCACCTGACAATCCCAACGTCTTGCTTTATACTATGAGAAACAGAGACGACTACGTGGCTATCACTTTCATGACAGCGAATGCTGAGTGTCAGCTCTGGAGGCGCTTGAGCATTCATTTTATTAATTTTATTATTTTTTTCTCTCTATTTTCGCCCAGACATCATTAGCACACCCCTCTAGCTACATGTGTTGCATCGGTATGACATGGCTGTATTACAGATTCGATTTTTTTTTCGTTTTGTATGTTGAGGAGGGGAACGTTACAGGAAGAAAAAATATTTAGACTTTAGGCGATACATTAACTAGAGACAAGGAGGGAGAAATCAAAGGCGGAGATAAACACACTGGCCTAGATACACTTGCCTATATCTATGAAATGCTAATTGTAAAATGCTATGTGTTGCACGCGCCGACGCCAAAAGCAGCAGTAACAGGTTCTAGCTCGTGTAAAAGTTGCATACACAACGCCAGGCATACTGGGGGATTTTAGAGTGGCATTACTGTAATCGCAGTTCAAATGAACGATCATGATATCTAACGATAAATGAAATACCCAAATGTACTTCAAGTTAAAAAATAAAAAATAAATAAATGTAGGAAAAACACATTTCTTTTCCTCGACCTAACAATTGTATTCTGTTATAAATTACGAAACTATAGTGGAAATTGTGATGAATAGATAAACCACCTTAATTTCCTTATTATTATAATCATTATTATTTTTAATGGTTGTAGTATCGATTTCTTCCTTGCATACGAAATCTGCATATCTTAGATAACGTTTTGTTGAAATAGTTCATTTACAAAATATCAAACTACAATCAATTCAAAATGATTTATTTAGCATTGTGTTATTTTGATGCACACTTCCTTGATCAGAAATTAAGCCCTTTCCCACAACATCTCATCGACGATTACAAATATACAGTATGTATGTATATTTCTGTACTTCCAGTTTGATTCACATATTGTATCAAGACTGCATATTTTGCACCGCACACGAATCTACCCTGTTTTCATGGGGATTATCATGTTCCTTCACTCTACACAAGATATATTTCCTATCTCCAACGAATGGAAGTACCGATTTCAAAAGCGAGATGGCGCTGTTTCGTGCACAGGCCCTGTCAGACTTCCAGAAACGTCACTTCTCATTTTGTACAACTGTTACCTCAGTAATACAACTTAGATAGAATAATGTAATTATTTCCATAACGGAAAAAATTGGAAAGTTAACAACTGATAAACAGCGCTTAAAAGTTCAAAGGAGTTTTTTTTATGAATGAAATATATGATGAAATGATGAAAATATAATCAGTTACATTTTTATATTAACTTTATAAGGGATCGTGCAAGTCCAGCTTTACAGTGCTTGCTTAAATACGTAATTATTTTCAAATCGATCAAAAATTTTCTTTATGCTTTCTTTTCTTTAATTAATTTAATAAAATATAACAGTTTTATGAACATTGCTGAATGCGTCTGCGTGCGCGTGTTTAATGCGAAAAATGTCATGCTATGGTGTTTTATAGGGACTGTAGTTAATTTAGTTAATACTTAATTGAAAATGTTGGTATATGTTCGGATTTGTTTCAAATAACACAAGAACCTTTATAATAATACATATTTACACTACTGCACTCGAGTCTGGGTTATTAGATAATATCACAAAAAAAAAAAGATTTCGAGTTCGAGTAGTACATTGCTCCCTGCCTGGATTCAAACTGTCATCAATATAATACAAACAAATATAAATTGTAACTTTAGAAAAGTGGAAGAAATTATCCTAATTTCTGTAAAAAGTAAAATCAGAAATATTGCAGAGAGCTGTTCATTTTTAAGCAAGGTATTCATTTTTAAACTAATTATTGTTGTACTTTGCCCGATATATCCACGAAATTACGCATTTGAACGGGATCGGCAACTTAAATTGGAAATACTTTAATTAATATTTTTCCCCCCGATGTAGCCAAGTACTTAAAAAAATAAATAAAAAAAAAATAACTAAGCAGATTTGCTAAAATGAAAAGATGCATGATTCTTTGTTGTTCTTGATGATGGTTATTATTATTATTATTATTATTTTTATTATTATTATTGTTATTATTATTATTATTATTATTATTACTATGTTCTATTTTGTATACTTTTTAACATTAATTCATGTGATATAATGCACCTAGAAACCCTTCAAGCTTAACAGCTTTTTTATACAAAATAATACACAATGAATTATCAGTCAATAGTGAAGACATTCCTCCAGATTTCTCTTTCGCAGATAACACCCTGTTGAAAGTATACAATTTCCACTTGCTGTGATAAAATGAATTGCGCTTGCAAGTACACAACAGGGCTCTGCGATAATAAATCAGATTTTACCAAATAAATCAGATCCCTGCGGAACTTCTCTCTCGCGCTCACCCTCTGCCGCTTATTATGCCAGTATTTCGTTGCACTTCGTTTTCCTTAATCATTATGGTAACACAAATCACAAATTGTTCGAAACGGAATTTTAACACAACGTATTTTCTCTTTACAGGTATTTTTTCTTTTCAAATGAAGAAAAGGAAATGCAAATCAATGCATATTACCAATATTCTGTGTGTAAAGTTTGTTTGATTGTTTTTATATTTCCTGGCTTTATTATAAAATGTATACTCTCTTATTTGTTTAACATGGAATGATTTGATTATTGTGTTTCAACTGCTGCTGATATTATTGTTATTATTATCAATTATTATTATTGGTATTAGTAGCAGCAGTAGGAGTAGTCACTGTTGTTGCTGTAGTGGCAGTGATGGTGAAATAAATAAATAAATAAAATACATCTCTCATATTTTTCGGACGTAGAAAATTATAACTTTCAACTTATCTCTTGGGATCTGGAAAGAGAACTTGAGAACTTATGTATAGCCACTTGAGCCAGAAGTCAGAAGTGTTTCAGAGGAATTCATAAGCTTTTGTGAGACCGTATATTGTACACAAGGTAGTTTAATAAAACAAAAGCATAAATACATGCTTTCAGAAGCTACTTAAGCCATTGAGGTCATCTCTGAAAGACAAGCATAAATTTAGAATTTCAATAAAATCCAAAAATATTATCCCACAAATTGGATGATTTGTGAATATTTTTATTGCTTCTGAAATGATTCTGTATCTTTTCAGCTGACAGTCAATTCACAGTTGAAGTATTATGGATGATGAATCCAAATTTTCGTTCCTCCAGATTTCCTTGCTTGAGAACTGATAGCCAGTGAAGCTGGATTATGTTTTTATTCATCCAGTATACATCAATTTGAAGCTATCGAAGTTTCAAATGGCTATGAAAAAGTCCACCATCTCTGGTTTCAAAAGGCTTCCTTCCTTGACTCCGACCTTGATGTCAGTAACCTACGTCAGTTATTTGTGTGTGTATTTATTTACCTTTTAAATGAAGTGATTATCGAGTTGTGAAATGATGAAGAATGATAAATGCATCAAAACTCTATACATTCTGCATAAAGATATGTTGAACATCTGAATTTTATCACAGCTATAACACTTGCTATTACTCGTCCTTCTCCCTGTTCTTCTTCTTTTCTCATTCAACCGTAAGCAGTTAATAAAACACACTTAACACTGTACATATTTAACAGATATTTAAATAACTATATTAACGCTCGCTTTCACGTGCAAACATACAGTATATTTGTATTACATTTATGAATGGTAGTCAGGCGCAATAGAGTAAGAGTAGTATAGTGAGAGCATTACTATTTTAAGAATAACTGTGATTTGTATGTAATTATGTATATAATTATTAGTACTTGCAAAGTAATAATAATAATAATAATAATAATAATAAAATGAATTGTGAAACATAGTATGTATAGAATAACCTGACATCTCATCGAGGAGACTCGTCTCTTTCAGTGATAACATCACATCATTACCAATTTTTTATTATTTATATTCGTTTTTACCTTCAAAGATGTATGCTCGAAAAGCGGTAGGATTTAAATGGATGAGAGCAAGGATAGCTATCCAAAGTCTTACATCAAGGAAGGGGCAGGATAATATCATTCAGTTACCAGAGAAGCTGTCTGTCGAAATAAGAATATCTTAATTACAGAGGCACAAAAGGTAGAAAAGAAACCGGGTCTCAAAAAGAGGAATTCAATCTATTCTTTTTGATGGGTCTTTTTAGTATGTCGGACCTAGTGTCCAGCTCCTAATCGTGTCCCCTGAAATCTCGGCCAGTCCTCTGAACTTTATAACTATATGTAAACAAGTTGCCAGTTTGAAAGTAATCTTCTTTGCTTTTTATCAGAATGAAAATTCAATCTCCCAAGCTTAGATTAGGCAGACAAGATTTTTTTTTCATTCCTTGTCGCTGGTGGGGCTGGGGTTTGGTGGACAATAATGTGGCAATTGTTGATGCTTTGTGACCCATAAAATTTGAGGGTGGCTATTCTGGCTTTGGTATGTAATTATGCAAAACACTTTATATAAAGACTTGCCATCCGATCTAATGATAGAGCCTGCGGTCTAATTTCAAAAGTGGGAGGACCCAACTGCATATACACTCTTAGAAAGGGGCGTGGAAAGAAGCATTCAAATAAATTCAAGGCATACTGCAAATAAACATGTCTCATTGTCCGGCAGTCAGTGTGTCACAGTGTGCCTCTGTGAGTGCTCGCAAAAAGCCATGGATGAAAACGGGTAAAAAGAGTGGAAAAAATATGGACTCTTTACTACAATTTTAGAGCGTGTTTTTTCTGTAATAGCTTTCACTATTATAATTGCATTGTTGTGAACTAGCCATGTTGCTATCTGTGAGCATTCTCAAGAAACGCCTGGCGATTTTCCCCCCTCAAATTACGACCATCTGCTGGTAGCAGTCATTCAGTTGGCGAGCACTTCAAATGGCAAACTTCAGACAGTACTGTCTGTGCCTCAAACACTGGAGGGTAAAAGAAAAATAGAGGTCAATACTCACAGGTGACCGGCTTGCCAGACAGACCTGAAGCACCTTGTTTCCCCGTTCATTGCTGAATTGACAATGCATATATATGACCTGGGCGAGCGTTTCACGCGCTGTCCAGTTTTTCTGGGCGTTTCGGGCCGAGGCTTTGGTTTGAACCTACAGTACACGAGGCAAAGAAAATTAAAAGAGAGCAGTAGTCCAGAGTCTACTAAAACAAAGGGTTAATAATGGGCGTCATGTACGATTCCACGGTACTATACTCACAAACATATCATTCGTGTAAAGCTCATGCTCACATACACACAGGCTTAGTTCAGCAATACATTTTAAGCTTCACTTTGAGTAACGAATCCAAGCGTTTTTTACACAACATCCTCAGATCGAGTAAACCAATAACGTATTTGTAAGAATCGACAAATCATAACACTTACGTGATTCCATCACTCAAAGTCTATGCCGGGCACATGCTAGTTAGGAACACATACCAAAAGTGATGAAGAAGGTTTATTAGATTTTTGCTTTTCTTTTTTATTTGTCATGTCTTAGCTGTCTCAGCATATTGCTTGATTCAGTCTAATCACAAAACGATTTGCTACAGCCACCTCTGCTTTTATTTATGATAAATAAATGCAAATATTTCTGTTTCTGTCCTGTAATGATACATTTTTGTCGGTGCCAATGGCCACCAAGCTCTCAACATTATGAGAAATCATAATTATTTTTGCTTCATTCTGCTCTTCAACGTTACAGAAAAAAAAAAAAAACATTTTTGGCATGAAATCAGAACCCTGATCAACTTACAAATGAGGTCAGGACAGAGCATCCAATACATAAGCAATTTTCTATGTCTGTTGATGGTAAAAATATATTTGTAATAAAATTAAAACATTAACATGTTGTGTTTTATTCATTAAAATGAAAAAGATGGCATCCCAGTCAACCAGTGTGCATAAAACACTTAAAATATGTATGCATGTAAAAGTGATGAAAGAAGAGAGAAACGGTAAAAATGGACACACCAGAAGACAGTGGGTTTCAAAGCCGTCGGTGGTTCTCCAGTACAGCACGGCGTATTTTGTGTGTATGCACATAATAAACACTTGTGCTGCCAGACAGAGGTGCGAATGTGCAGGCTCCTACCAAATGAAGTGGCGGCAGAGAGTGAAATAAAGAGATCTACAGCTGTCAAGGGTCAGGCGCACTGAGATTGCCTCCAAAGATCTTTTGAAAAATTCACACGTTTGAAGGCTTAGTGCATTGCTGTCCCTGCATTTCAAGCTCAGATCAGTGGAATCTCGAAAAAAAAAAGCAAAAGAAAAAGAAAATAGAGGAGTTTGGAGAATTGTGATAGCAATAAGGATGAATGAAATTCGTAAGGTGGATGCCAACCTTTCCCCTGATCTTCAGAAGGAACCCTGACACGGTGCACCAAAAAATAGCCTTTCGTCTTGTTATCCACGTCTTATCTGTGCATCACAGGTTTGGCCTCCTTAATTACGATTCTGTGACTTTGCATGGTTTTCTGAAAGGTGTGATACGCAGTGACGTGTAACATATCAGGACGCTGTGGCGACGCTCCTTATTAACAGCACCTGACTGACAAGACTCAGATGCAGGAGTGACAGGAACCAGCACAAGGGGAACCATTAAACAGTGACACAAGTTAGAGTCAATAAAGGAAAAGGAGGTGGTTAGTAACCTAATTATCACATAGTATTAAAAAAAACAGGATGCATTTCAGAACGCAGTCATCTGGATTTTTCTTGTCAATCACCCATATCAAACACAGATGGGAAAACAACTATGTAAATATGCTCAAAGTGGTATATTTTTACGCATACAGCACATTATAACTGCATGCAGACATTCCTATAGTAAGTATACTGATAACATGAAGAATATCACCTGTCTGTTATTGTAGTTTGTTCCATCACACCCGTTTTCATATAACATTACTGAGTGGAGGGGAGGGTGTTAAAAAGAATAATAAAGTAAAAATAATAACAAAAGAAAACGTAACGGGGACCAATATGTATAAAATGGAAATATCAAACACGTGTCGAAAGGTTAATAGAATAAAAATGACTCCAAATGGAAGCATATCAAAAGAGCAGAGGAGACAGTAAAATCCTGGGAGCATCCAGCAAGGCCGTTGTGCAGAAACAGAGAGAGTTGAGAAATGAGATAACATGACCAGAGGCGATGAATTAAAACCCCTTGGTTTGATTTATGGCCGCTTCGAGTGGCTGACGTTACCATTACGGTCTCACCACATTTATATGTGTTATCTGTAAGAAATCCCTGCACACCCCCCCCCCCCAAAAAAAAAACACATGGTCAAAAGATTGATACTACTAATGTTTTCTCTCATGGTCTTGCCTATTTAATGGTTTGCCAAATGAAGTTTCTACCTTTCTAAATTTCATCAGCTTCAAAACTAGTGCAATTTATCATATTTCAAGTATTCGTTTAGAGAGCAACTGGTATCATATACCAAATGGGAATAGGTCCATATAAATACATTGTGGAGTGGCTGTTCGCTGCACTCACAAAGCAAAGACCTTAGTTTCACTGTAAAAATATAAAAACACATGCTGAAATTCATGCATATGCAGCATATTTTAGGAAAAAGCATTCTTACTGCCAGTCACACATTCACCCAGTCATTGATAAAAGACTTACTCACTCACTTGCTCACTCACTCACCCAGTCATTGATAAACTCTGTCAATCACTCATACAGTCATTCTGAGTGGCTTCCCACCAAAATAAAAGCAGTAATGGTACCAAAATATCATAAAAAGGCTTAAAGCTGAACAGTGCCTATTGATACTTAATAATAATAATAATAATAATAATAATAATAATAATAATAATTTTTTATGCAAGCAATGTATTTTTCATATTCAGTTAGTTACCATTATGAGCTAAGTGGCCATTTAAATGGATAAAAACATTGTGAAAGAAAGAAAGAAAAAAAACAACACTTGCTCAAAGTAATTAAAAATTTCACTAGATTTACAGTCAAAAGTATTGCTTGTTTTATAGCTATCCCCATAAAACTCCTGTTTGTGTAAATACTGCTACACATGTTCTGTTACTGCTAAACAAAGGAATGTGCCTACTGTCAATACAGGTAAAATCTTCTGGTCACATGTTTGCAGCCTCACTCTCCTGTCCAAAGCCACGCCCTACAGTTGTACTTTTATGCTGTTTTTATATTTTCCCACCTCACCTGTCATGCCTGTGCAAGATCCTTTTGGAGCACAATACATTATTGTTACAGATGAAAATAATCATTTTTTTATTTTTTTATTTATGTTTTGCAGGGGAAGAGTATACATGTTTGCAATACTTTTTTGTGGGCTTCCTGGCTGTCAGGAGACTGGATTTTCGACATTTATCAGAGGATTTCTGAAGTTCCCTTTTAATCTGAGGTTTCTCTTCCATAGAAACTAGAGGTCCCACAGAGAGCATAAGCCCCAGAAGGATTCCACATGCATGACGAATATGAACCACACTCAATTGGCTCATTTTGCAGTTTGTCCTTAACTTTGACTGCTGGATTCAATCCGAAATTACTTTTCTCTTTATGGCCTTAAAATGATGAGCTTAAGAGTTGCATACATCTCTGAAACATACGACATGGCGTGGGATGGACCACAAAGCAACAGGAATGGGATAGTATTATATATAATATCTGTGGATATTTTTAATGAAGTCCTCAACAAAATAAACAATTCATGACAAAGAACGTATGTGCTTTGTGTGTGTTTGTCTCTCTCTCTTTTTTTTACCAGCTTATCTTAATGTTCTTTCTTTCTTTGGATCCGCATTATTGCCCCTACCCCTCCCTTCTAACCTCCCCCTCATACAATAAGGCTGCTAAAAGAAGTGGTGGCTGTGGTTGACAAGTCTATTAGAGTGCTGACAGGCATAGGGCCTGTTCCTGGTTGGGATCCACTGGACAGACATATCCTGGCACATGCCATGATGCAGGCATGGGCTCTGATCTCCCTCCAGGATCTTACTTTGAGCCATACCAACAGGCGTAACTGCTCTGTGTTTGGACGCCTTATGAAAAGTGTCTTTGATTCTTTTTTTTACTTATATTTCTCACTGCTCTTTATTTATACATAGTTTATCACAACCATAATTCATGCTCTGTTACATGAAAAAAAAAAAAACTACTAACGATTATATAAACAAATATCATTTTGATATGCAGGGCTGTGGACTGAGACATAATGCAAGTTATGATATGATCATTCGTGGCATGATAGTCATGCTTATTTTCTTTGCAGATATTCTCCCACAACTCAAAGCATATTCAGTATAAATTGTCCAGTAAGTCTTTGATAGGCACCACTTTTTCTTGTTTATTTTGCATATATTATCTTTTTTCCATTTCATTTTCTTCCCTGGTTTGTGGGAAAACAGAACACCATTAGATTTACAATCATAAGCAGCTTTTAATGTATGAAAAGAGTATGGTGTTATTATGTGCAAGTTTTCTTGGCAGACAGGCAAAACAACAAGAAGTTATTTTACGACATGCCAGAATTTTCCTTGTTTTTCATGCTGATACTAGTTCAAAGCATTGACAGAGGACAGCAGTGACATTTCAAATCATAAACAACGTGTGAAATTTAGAGCTGCTCAGTTTGATAGAGACTGGCAGGGCTTAAACTGATAAGATTTATATATGTGGCAGTCACTTAGTAACTGTTATATCACTCTTGTCTTCTCATTAAAACATAATAATTCAAACAATCTAATGCAGAATGGCTTCAGATGTATTTATAGGCAATTGAAATGGCTGATGTAAGTAGACGGTCATATCTGAAAGCAGAAATATACTGTAGATCACTGAGGAGGGCCTTCGGAGTTGCTGATAATCTTGTTTAACACTCCTGTCCTAATAAACAAAATACAAGACAATTTGGGAAATTTTCGATTGTGTGCATGTGACCGAGAGAGGGAAAGAACCCTGGTTCGCATAACCAGAGAGTTTTATATTTCTGAATGCCATTCTTCTCACATAGGTTTGCAAGGAAAAATAAATGCACTTTTCTTATGTTCCTGGATGCACCAAGGGATATTTTCATATGCTTATTTTACTACATATGGTTCATTAAATGTACGTAGTTGTAGAGCCAAAAAATGTTTCTTTTTTGGGTAATCTGAAACGATCACACGCTTCTCCAATTCCTGGGAAACTATTTAATTGAAAAGAAATCCCTATCAATTTGTACTGGCAAAAAAGCAAGCTGGTGTTACCCTAGCACCGGTGCAAATTATTTTAGTTAAACGTAGAACATAGGAGAAATTATAATGATGACTGAGTTTTAGCAAATAGCTGAAAACTAGGAAACGCATGCATATTCTAGAAGGTAACTAACAAATGCAAAGGAATAAAAATGCAACCAGAATCTAGACGGTCAGTGTTTTTAGGAGAATGACCAGCCTGTGTTGAAAACATGATAGGGAGTTAATTATAAATGAATTCTCCTACCAATATGCTATCTGCCAGAAGAGGTATTGGTGGTATCCAGGCTTTTTGGTTTCTTCATAGGCAAGTGTGGTCTCTAGGGCAGAAAACACTGAGTCCCCTTGGAGACAGTTGGTGTAGTGGATCTCTGATCTGGGCCATGGTGGAGAGCTCTAACAATATCAGTCTGTTGGACATCCTCGCTGGGCTGTCACTTTCTATTTGCACACAACCCCCCCGGCCAAAAAAAAAAAAAAAGGAAAAAATCGTAATAATAATAAAAAAAAAAAAATTGGGAGAAGTGTCAGAACGCAGGACTGAAAGCTGGCGTTATTGGTCTGACAGCTTCACTCATCAGGAAGTAATGCACAATGCAATTTATATTTATTCTCTGCGACCTTGTGCTCAGACAGGGAACCTATGTAAAGAAAGGCCACGGAGGATAAGGGAGGAGCCGATTACTGGGAATGCCTGCTATCCATCCGTCTAATTATATAGGAGAGGTAAGCCAGACGTCACCCGTCACACGTCACTCATCACGTGAGCTGGACTAGAGTCTATGGATAACGTTTTCCCATTCGGCAAATACATCGACACAGCCATGGCCGAGGTGACAATTAGGCCAGCCATGCTGCAGCAATCTCCAACGCAGCAACAACAGCAACACTTGGATCCAGGAAGTTTTTGATTCGACTTCAAAGAGTAGGCAGAGGACGGCAGTCATGATTCAGATCATGAACAAACAGAAAGAGAAAGTAAAAGAGCTGCTTAATGTGATTGAGAAAAATCATTTAATTACTCATAGACAAGACATTTATATTTAGCTATGTAATATAATATATGCTATATATATGTGTGTGTGTGTGTGTGTGTGCACGTGCATGCATACGTGTATGGGTGGTGAGGGGTGATGGTGTAACAGAAACATATGTACAGCAAACTCTGAGAATTGCCTTGAATGTTTTAGTCAATAAGACTATAATAAGACTCACTACTGTTATTCACCAAACAAAAATTTGGCTGCTTGACTCTAGTTGTATTTACTGTGTAGCCTTCATCAAAAGGAAAGAGCTGAAGTAAAGTCTATGAGTGATACAGAAGATTCTTCACTTCTGGTTGACTTACAAATATCCCACAGCCTCTCAGATCTGAGCCAGACACTACAAGTCGCTCCGGGGACATTTGCCTGGCTCGGTGGAGTGTAAAATCCCATTCATGAGTTTGGTTGCTGTGTATCATGGAACTGAGTGCGCACAGCGCCAAGAAGGTAGTCTGCTGTCAGCACTTTCAGAACCTTTTAATGTGTGCTTTGGTTGGTAGGTGTGACACTGAAAAAGTGAGTTCCAAACATAAACTCTCTTTCAAAGTACAAGTTCTTTTAAAGTACAAATAATGAGAGTGCTACTTTTGGAAATGAACATAAATCAATCTTCATTGCTGTGCACACACAAACAAAAAGTAAAAATTAACTCATTCCATAACTATTTCCAGAAGTATCATGGCTCCTAGCGGATTGCAATGATTTGATGGCAATAGTGTGCTTGTCCAGTTGTTCCTTCCAGTCAGATGTGATACACAGAAAATGACACTCTGTGATTTGAAATAAGAATCAGTTGTGGCTGGACCTGAAATCTCACTGAGATCTGAATCAATGACCCACAAGAAATTCATCCCTCCTTTTTTGTGTGGTTCATTGCCAGCTCATAAGTGCTGGCCTTCTGGGAGAAATAATAACACTGCTAATCAGTAAAACAGTGTCAGATGCATGTATTAAAATAGATTACGGCTACTGACTTATTGCTTTTTGCAGTGATATCTTTTTTCATTCTTCACTAATAAATTCCTATTTGACAGTGTGTCCAACAGACTTGCCTGTTATTTTCTTTGAAGGCATCCTGCAATATGTACCTGGCAATTCCTTGCTTTATCTACTCTTATTGTATCAGTGTGTTCATGCATTATGTCAATGTGTTTTACCATGTACTGTACAGCATCTTCAGTTTGGAAAAAGTGCACAACAATTATTAAGAGGGCTGCTGTTGGCCAGGGTGAAGCAGGGAGTTTAATTTAGTGAGCAGTGCTGGTGATATTAAATTCTTCACTCAAAGTTAAAAACAAAGCATCAAAACAGCCAGACTGAATCCAGGCCTAAGTCTGCAGTCATCTGAAACACCTTATTTGTTTCCATCTGAAGCATGAGCATCACCAAGAAAACGCTTATCAGGGGAAATAATAGGGTTCCACTCTTTCACTTGGGTGATCAAGCTTTCATAATGCACAAAGTTCATGCAATGGAAGGAAAAGAAAACAAAACATGTACACTTTCTTTTTCTGAGTGGAATAAGAATGTATTAAATCCCCTGTTATTTGTTAAGCAGGGTCATGCTGTGTTGAGGCATATCTAGTTCCAGCCCTAAAGATTAATTTGTGTTTGAAATGTCAGGGCTCTTAAAACTTCTTGCCAATGACAACACAGTTCATGGAGTTTAATGTGGGTTTTCCAATGGCACCGGAAATAAGAAACACATGTCTAGCAGTAATAATAATAATAGCTGTTAAATAATTGATGCTGAGGTATAAAATTTGCTCAGGTTTACACATTATTGATATACTGGAAATTTTATTTGAATTGGGCTTTAACCTTTGAGATGGAGCCAGGACTGAAATCAACACTCCCTCACAGCATCATATGCATAAATGGCTTCATGTGCTGCGACATGCAGGAACTTGCACTAATCCTAATACATCATTATTTATATAGAATAGATTTTGCTTTGCACTGCTCAAATTAAACTACAGAAAAGCTAAAGAGGCCAGATTCGGCTAAAATTCTCCTGGAATAATATTTCAGTTAACACCTTCAATGAACCCTTAACATTTTGTAAATATAGATGGATTATTATCAGGAATAATCATTTTTTTGTTTTGTTTTATGTTGGTTGGATATAATGCACCATTCCTTATTCCTTAACTTTTTAAAATGATTCCTCCTTTCATGTGAATTAATTATGCTTACATTAAAGTTTTTACCATCCATGCAAATGACTTTGTTGCCTTTGATTAAACAGACCAAACTAGACACATTAAAAGTAGGTTGCAAACAGTTCCTTTTGTTTAGCTGTGCGGTGGATCGTATTCAAACCCAAACGTATACAAACGGATCGTATACAAACCCAATCTAAATTGTGAAAAAGAGGATAAGATTTTTTTCCCCCCCTTTTTAATCCCGCCCTTGTCCCCTGCCTGCCCTTATAATCCTCTGGCATGTGTTAGTGACATCACATGGCTGCCAGCCTCGAGTTCCTGTCCCCCTGCAACTGTCATTAACTGGGCGAGCAAATGAAAAATGACTGGGAGACTCGCTGGCTCCCGCTGATGACCCTGCGTATTATTAGGGTGACCTCGGTTTGGCTTGACCAGAAAACCTTTTTGATATCATTGCTGGAAGTAAGCACCAGAAAAAGGAGGCTTGTCCACTGTGTGTGTGTGTGTGTGTGTGTGTGTGTGTGTGTGTGTGTGTGTGTGTGTGTGTGTGTGTATGTGTGTGTGTGTGTGTATGTATGTGTGTGTGTGTTGGGGGGGCTGAGCGTTACACAAGGCATTGGCACGGCTGATTTATCCGCTGTTATGTAAATGTATGGCCAGCTTGCTCCTGTCTCTGCCTTATACATTCTTAATTGGGGGGGGGGGGGGGGGCATGGGACATTTCAGGAAGAAAACAGTTTTTCCCCTCTCTAAATGGCAGTTGCTATTTGGTGTTATGTTGCCATTTGAAGGAACGTTGTGCTGTAACACAATGACTGTCACTGGCACAGGAGCCATTCCCCAAGTCGGTGGTGTTCAAAAGTGGTACCTTTGCCACATATCAGGAGAATTCAGGCTGTGGGATGGTGAGTACGGGTGCAGCATGCCCTAAAATGTTTGACATAAAAGAGAACTTGATAGAGAGTGTGTCCACAACTGAGACCAGTCTGCATGGCCAGAGTTCCTGATCAGTACATGGCACATATAGGCGCTAATACCTCACAGCGAGAGAACCAGAGCCCTACCTAACAGAGATGGACTCATAGATGTTCTCTGTCCTGTGATCAGGTCTGAACAAGCTCAAACGTGCTGTGGAGATAAATGTGTGTGTTTACAGTAACTCCTCCATCACTGGCTGTCTTCCTTATTGCGAAAAGACCGACATCCCAAGCCAGCAAACAGGGTTATGGCTGGACGCCACATATTATTTTATGGTTTCTCCCATCTGAAAAAGAATGTATTGAGAGCAATGACCACAATAACACCATTCTCTGCAATAGTGAATCAATGAAATTCAAATCTAGTTTTATTCACTGGTCAGACATTATTCAGAATTGGCGTCATGATGCGAGTTACAATCCTGTATCATATTAAAAGTTTTTACAAGGGTGGGGGGTGGGGGTGAGGGGGTCTATGAGTGTAATAACAAAACACTGTGACTCTTCATCCATTGCTTTCTAAGCTCAGTTTCACTTTCACTAGAACTGATCTAAATAGCCACAAGATTCTGCACTGAAACTAAGCTGCAATCTTCACTCTGAATATTTCTTCCTAACTCTTCCAGAAGAAGTTAATCCACTTGAAGAAATTCACATTCTTTTCTTTGCTTTTGGCCGTGATTGACAGTGGCAGATATAATGCAGAACATAAAAGTATATATGAACGCTGGATATGTGAAGGTAAAATATGACAAAAATAATGATCAAAACGATTAACAAAGAAAGAAAGAAAATCAGTGGGTGGAAAAGAGCAGCGGGAGTTTACAGTAAGGATGAGATTGTCTCTTCCCAAAAGAGTAAAGGGTATTGAAAACCCAGCGGAGACTCGGCACCTCCCCGTGACAGCGTCTCCCACGGATTCACACGGGAGCCTTAACAACTCTCCAAATCTCTGCAGGATAGGAGCACGATGTGTCAAGAACTACAAAAACATAAACATACACACATACTCAAACTGGCTAATCATTGCCAATATGCCCTTTACTGAAATATTTTAAGGCATCAGATCATTCCGTTTTAATTAAAAAAAAATTTAAGTTGTTAAAAGCGGTTCCACTTCGTTGGTATGGAGTTTTTGAGACAACAGTGTTTTTGTATATAATAGAATCCCGACGATTCTTAACGTCTGTAAAGAGAGAAAGAAAGAAAGAGAGAGAGAGAGAGAGAGAGAGAGAGAGGGGGGGGGGGGGGGGGGGAGTTAGGGGGGAAATGCATCCGAAAGGTTGTCCAGTGTCGTCTTATTCTGGCAGTTGGAAATAGATCTGATGCCCTCTGCTCTTTAACTCCTTACAAAAAAGACCATTTCATTACAGGTTATGACAAGCAACCGAGAAGCACAGGGTACACAAAAATAGCAAGTGGAACCTGGAAACTCTAGACTGCGGCAGCCTGAAAAAATAAGAGAACAGTGCATATCACATCGCGCAATTCAACTCCAAATTTTGCCGTTCCGTCACAATTTTCCGCATTTGAATCTAAATCGAAATATTCCGGCAGCAGTGAGAGCGTGTTGCTCGAGTGCTCCTCAGACCGCGAGAGACAAGTTTCTCTCAAACAATGCACCATGAGCACTAACATGCATGCACACACGTTTATAGCTTCACCAAGTCAATAGGTTATGTAAAAGGTCTTTAACCTAAGACATTTATGTTGGTTTATTTCAAGAGGGAGCAAGGTGACTGAAAGGGACAATTAATACACGATTAAAGACTGCCAATTAGCCAAGCTTTAGCCCTTTAGACAGTCTTTGATCTTAGACTACAACATACCAACCAATATATTAACCATTTCACTTTTTCACATCTCGGCCAACCTCATTTAACTTGACAGCATTAACAAGCCACAAAATGGACCCGCATGTTATTTGAATAAATATGAGCAATTAAAATTAAATCCGATTGTGTTTTTCTATTTTTTTTTAATCTTCTTCGTGTAAAACTCGCCACAGGGATCGAGTGAAGTTAGTTAAATCTAGTTCATTTCTGTCTGTTTCAGTGCAGCTTAAAATTATGCTGGCCAGCTGTCAGGATCGACATACAGGTGTGTCTCACCTGACAAAAGCAAGCACTTCAACCGTCAACGAGACTACGCAGAAAACGCATAAACTGTGAGCCAACAGGGAATCGTGAAGTTAATGACAATATGTCCCCTGCGTCATTAAGCACGTTTAAGCATACTTGGAAAAAAAAAAATGAAAGATAGGTCTATTTACAGCTTACTTATTTAGCCTTAATTATAGTTCATAGCTATTCGTACTAGGGGAAATATATATTACCTTTGATAGTTTTCCATGTGCCTATATCATGCAATGCAGACGAATGCGCACATGTAAAACAGTATACCGGCAATCTATGTATGGCTTTACACTTTAATTAATCATACGTTAAGCAATCATTTATTACATATAAAACTAGCAAAAAGCAAAAAGTACAGGTAGTGTGGGAAATGTAGTGATATTTTTTTTTCCAGCCGAGACCAAAAGGTCTGCTACACTGAATGCTTGGGTGTTTCCCGTCTTTATGAAACCTACGTCTTCTATGTATCTGCTCCTAGTTAATTAACATTTGAAGGGGTCAGTGTACTGACTTCGGTCTGCCTGGCACCGAGAAAAGCTTTTTCTCTCCAGCAGTTTCCACATTTGCAGAATTCACAGGTGTAACACTGAGCCGAACAGCTGTTGGGGGACACTTACACCATCTGACACAACACGGAAAGGAGCACGAAGGCTTCCTTCCACACTGGCAACGATTCAGGTTCACTTAGACCTCCGTCACCTCCTGGCCTAACTATTGGGCAATTATTACTTCCTATAAATCATCAGTTTTGTTACTGCTGTCAATTAGGAGCGTACTATAAGGAGAAATCTGTTTTATGGACATTGCAGTTGTGCGTGCGATCGCGTGACTGAGTATATATATATTGCACAGAAACAGACACACATATACAAAAAGAACAGCAAAAAAAATTATTTCTGAAATTAGTTGAGCAATGTGCACTTTAATTTCCTATCAATTCAACTTACTGTACTGTAAGATGTTTCAAACCTATCTTTATTAATTGCAACCGATGTGCTCCGTATAACAAAAATAATAACTACAATAATAATAATATTACTACTAATACTACTTCTAGTAATACTACTACTACTACTACCACTACTACTACTACTACTACTAATAATAATAATAATAATAATAATAATAATAACACAGTAACAATAATATTTAAAACCGATAAAGTACAATTAATTTAAAAATCATCAACGAAATAACAACTAAAACATTCCATTTGTTTTATGAGACATGGATTCGTTTAGTTTGCTTTATTATATATTTATTGTACATTTTATAAATCAATAGAGTCAATATAGAACCACAGCAAGGAGAATATAAGTGCGTCTATTTACATGCATGCAGAACTGTGTTTCACACATAAAAAATCCAACCCTATTACCTTTATATCGGAAAGATATGCTTGTATAAACCAATAACTGGTAAATATCCATATCGCGAAAACGATAACGATTATTTTGTTCTTATGTGAATTACATTCTGTTGCGCTTTAGTATATTTATCCCCTTCACCGCAAATATTCAGAATTATCCATGAGATTGTATTATTCTTATATTAACGGTTTATATGTTCATATGTAGCTGCATTTGCTGACATGACAGATAGCTTCTCAGCCGAGTCAAGACGGGATTTACAAGAGATCTGCCCTTTAAAAACAGTGACTCCCGTGTGGCAAAGATGCCCTTCCAGCATTTGTTCGTTCATATTTCCCGTCCGTTAGGTCCAAACCGTTGATAAATCATGTCATTGCTCTCTCATGGAGTGCTTTTCAAAGTACATCTCCATTTTAATTTGTCAGTAAATTCCATTCACCATATATACAGCAAGCAGTTTAATCGACAAAAGTCAATATTTCTGAAGTCGTGGTTAATCGATACTATACAAAGGATTAGAGTAATATGTTATAACACCGGTAGATTCTGATTTATACATATTATACACAGCTGAACTGGAAACATTAGAAACATTGCATAAGACAGGCAATACATTCCTGCTACTCAGTGGTGACTTATACTTTGTTTTCATCATCATCAGCAGCATCATAATTGTCATCATCAGCAGTAGAACCAGCAGCATCACTGGAGGTGCAATACCTACTGCTTGAGGTCAGTCCCTTTTTGAAAACTTCTATTCATTAACTCATAAACCCGAGTGGCCTCCGGTTAGCTTCGATTAAACAAGCCGAGTGTGAACGTTACACGACCGAGGAACATCAATGCAAATGCTGTCTGAAAGGTTTATTTGTGCATCGGGTGGTGGGCACGAGGAGGAGAGAAAGTGGCTGAAAGGTTCAGAGCTCCAGCGGAGTTGGAATTGAGCACAGCTGCTGTGCCAACGAGAGTAATTGAATCATCCTCCCCAATTCTGCTTGATAGAGCAATCAGAAATGGCTTGGATGACAGGAACGCCGTGAAGGCAGAGATGGATACTATTGTCCAAATTTGACCCTCTATTAACACCTCTTTTCAGCATCTGGATTCTGTCACCAATTCCCTGCCTGGCGTCACGAAGGGGGCGACTCATTTTCCGAACATACCAAGACCCCCTTTTTCTCCCCCGAGTGCAACCCTATCTCAACTAAATGGGTGGAGAAGGTGACCCACACCCCATGCCTGCTATCTCTCGTCATGTGATTAGCTCTCCAACAACCCCATTGTTTTGCAGGTGCCTCCAATTTGCTCCTTATCTTTCCAACATTTGTGCTTTCTGTCTTCCACCTCATTAATATCTCAGGCCCAGAAAGTTATGAATATTAATTATAAAAAATTATAAACAAAATACATTCATTTTTAGTAATAGCTCTACAAAATAAATAACAGACTCATCTTTTAATTGGAGTTGAAAGCAACAGAGGAAAAAAATAAGCAGAAAAAACAGAAAGATGACCTTCTGGGTGACAGGCACAGGTTGGAGGGTGACATTTTATTGTGAGCTTCCCCCTGAAAAGGAAGAAAGGAGAGGACCAATCAATTTAACGCAAGGACCAAGAGTGCAAGAGTGTTGCTAAGAGACAGGGATGCTGCAGAACTTCCATCAGGAGCTTGGCTCTGACCTTATGCAAATGGAGTCTCCCAACTCTTTTGTGGGGAGGGAGAAAATTCTACTCACTCTGTCACCAATACCTGGCATTGAGCCTTTTTATTCAGACCATTTAAAAAAAACAGAGAAGGAAAGACAAAAAACAGAGGGAAGAGAGGAGAGGAAGATGAAAACCAATGAAAAAAAAGAGATGGGAGAGGGCAAAGTCTGTGTGATACTACTGTGCTTTTTTTTTCCTGGAGTGGAAAAGAAGCAGCGGGAGAACTGAAAACATGGAGCTGAAAAGCAGAGAGCATTCCCTTTGCGTTTCAGAATGTCAGCTGTCCATACTTTCAGTAAGCGACATGTCCTCACTAAACATGCTTCCCCCCCTCCTCAATCACATTCCAAAATTGCTTCCCTTCAAAAGCCCTAAAAGGCCTATTAAGGCACATTAATGTAACCAAGCAATCTCATCTGTACCGAGCGAAGGGAGGAATGCAATAATTTGTGGCATCTTTTTAGATCATATCAGAGTGGGGAAGGGGGATTATTTGAGCTATTTACTCCTTTAATTACCCCGGCGCAAACACACGAATGGCATCCCCACATACTTCAGGACGTGTGCCGAAAAAGGACGGATCATATGAATTAATTATGTGGCATAGCCAGACGTGATAAGCTTGCCATTATTTCCCAGGGAATGGAGTGAGAGTGTGTGCGTTTTGGTGCCATTAATGGGGAAAACTGGAATGTGGAACACGAAAACCCGCTGTGTGCAGAGCGCAGGGATTCCGGCATAAAATGCATGACATGGACCAAGACGAGATGCCACACTCAAAAAGCTTGTTTACATCTTCATCAGCGTGCTGTCAAATTTTTTTGGAAGTACATAATTCATGATGTTTGGCATGGGATGCAGGGACATTATCCTGTTTGATCTTTGTGACGAGCGTGAATGAAGTAAGCACAGCAGTTAGCCCGATGGTACCTTCTTGCGATTATTGCGTTCAAAACATGTTTTTCGTTTGGTAGTAAAATAAGTCGAGCTCTGAAGCGATATGATTATGTGTTCTGCCAATATAATGCATCGAGTTAGATCAAATAGGTCCTCTTCCATTTGCACGCAAATGGAAAATGAGAAATTTTGTGAGATTCCAGATGAGTGCAAAACTAAGTGGAAAACAAATGCTCTTCAAATCCAGCATCCATCAGAGGACAACTGTGAGAGGCACTGTGCATAAACATTGATTTGTAGCCAAAGCCAAAATGTATTTATACATTCTATATATCATAATGATTGCATATACATTGTAAACATGTCAATAAACAAATGTAACAATTAATAGCAAAAACTGATTGATTCTTTTCATATTTCATGAGATAGTTGGCTAATGTCCATAGTCACCACAAAAATTCAAACATATACATGGAGCTATTTGTTTTAAACATAATAGTTTCATTTTTTTTCTTTTCTGGTGTTTGCAAACGTCAGAAAAGAAAAATCCATTCTCGGACAGTTTGAACCTGAAGCCTGGCTCCCACAGCGACATGCAGCGAAGGTGCTCCAGCCCTCAGGCACACCAAGCCTCTGCTCTCTTCTCTCCTGTTTTATTGCATTAGCCCTAGAGCTGGTGCTGAAGTTTGAGCTCTGAAGGTGAGGATCACAGGTCGTCCGAGACAAATGTCCCCATGTCACGCAAACAAGACACGCTGTCACCCCCCCCCGCCTCCCTACTCCCTCCAGCACAGCCCCCATGAGAGACCTACAGGTTGAGGCCGTAAAGAAACTCCAGACAGGTATCTGAAAAAGGAAAGAAAGACAGAGGCATGAATGAATGTCTGATTTAATGAGACCTTTAACTTCAGCAGATATGGAGGCACCACAGCCAAGAGTAGGAGAGAGTGGGAGGGTGTGTGAGAGTGGGAGAGGGAGAGAAAGAGGTGGAATAAGGGCGAACATGTTAAATAAGAAAAAAAATGCCAGAAGGGGCTTAAAGGTTGCAGCCCTCTGAAGGGCTGTATCAGGTTGTAGCAGGTTATCTGCAGCGGTCACTGATAATAGCCTTTCACACATGCTGTGTTTGATCCCTCAGACTGGCTGAGAAAGTGAGCTAATCAATAGTGCGAGTGGATCAGGGCTATGAGGTTACTGTATTGCCAGCAGCCACTAGCTAACTAAGAGGAGCCAGCCAGCTAATTGACGTTTGTCATTTCACCCGGTCAGCCCGAAAATAGAGCATCCATCCATCAACTGATCTTTGTGGAAGTGCAACCTTTACACAGCGCTTCTCACAGGCTTAGTGTCCTCTGATGAGGCACAGTTAAGACCAGACAGCTCTGGGCATTGATTGGCGTGCCCTATGAGTATACTATAAAATAGAACATTCCCAAATTCTGAACAAGAATTCCATATCTCATTAATGTCTCTTTCACTTTCTCTCAGTCGTATATTTCAAACACACACACCTGTCAATCTCTACCTTTCCTCCTGCCTGCTTCTAAGCTGCAGGGGTGGGGCTGTATTTTCTGGATGACACTGCTTCTCACTGCTTCTCTTTCTATCATTCTGCATTATTTCACAACTCATATGAAATTCAACACATATGTATATGAAGTGAAGACACTAATGAACTCAAGCAATGCTTACCCAACATTGTAGTGATGGTGTCTAATAAAAAAAAACGAAATCAATGTGTAAGAATCTTAAAAATAATAGTAAAAGGTATAATTAAACATATAAATAAACTCAGAACAATTGAAGATGACACACACAACTTCCATAAATGTGTCACTAACAGTTGAATTAAATGTTATTTTCTCATTTTTAAGGGCTGCTGTTTTTATCTATACAATTGAATAATACGTTCATCATTATCACAGTTTCCAGATGATGTTTTTGGTTTGAGTTCATGCTGAAATACAGTCAGCCTATACTTGCTGTGCACATTCATACACTTTCTCATTTGGTTAAATTTCGAACATTTTTTTGCTTTCTAACTGCAATTTGGTGTAATTAATTAAAATACACTATTGCTCCAATTTTATTACAGTCACAGATTGCTCTTTAAATATCTCTAAAAATGTAAGAACTGGACTATTCTTTAGAAATCCAGTTGTTGGGGTCCATAAAAAGATTTGTCATAGGCATTGTTTGCGAGTCATAATAGTGCAACACATGCTGGAACTAAAGTATTGTTTCTACAATCTCTGTGTAAGGCCCAGTGTAATCACCCCTTTTACCATCCAACAGAAGGACAGGTGATTCCTGAAGAAAGGAATTGGCCTTGTGTCATCTCATGTTTTTACTTTGTGAAAACGATTATAGTATGGGGATGCCATGATTTGTTGTCAGAAACATTAATGGAAATAAACAGTGTATTATGCTTGTATATATTTGTATGACATGGGGGCACTCTTGTCAATAAAAGCATTTGATGTGGTGGTTTGGCATGGGTAAATGTTTACCCCAAACATTGAACATACATTTGTATCATGCACAGGCATGACAACGATTCCTTGACCTTCAAGCCATGGGGTCCACTGCTTATTGCCCACTTATCAAGAGGAGTGTCAGACACAAGGCAGGTTTTCTTTTTTTCTTTTCCAGTGCCCTAGTTCAGAGAGAGCATGTGAGCAGGACAGAGACAGAGAGGGAAAGAGGGAGAGAGAGAGAGAGAAGCACCATCACTTTCATCGCCATGTTCAAAGCCAGCCCTGTCAATAGTGCTCACAGTTGGCAAGGGAGCCACAATAGCTCTTTCCTGGTTCCACCGCACATTGATATCATATCATCCAACAGGCTTGGCTGCGGTGTCATATTTATGTAACCTGCTGAGGGGACAAAGTAGGGGGACAGTGTCCCTGCTGCTAGGAGCAGACACACAACACGGTGCCCCATGTATTCTTATTGATTACACCCACCCTGTGGTCTGCAGACCATAATTTGACTCAGCGGGATCCCGGAGTTAATACCAGAATTCAAACATTCTATCTGCACTTCAAGAGACAGAAAACAATTGACACTTTAAAAAAGTGCAGTGCCATCCATAATAGAAACTGAAAGGGAGGGTTTTTTCCCTTGCTCCTGGCCTATGATTTTCCCATTTCCGTGTTCAAACCCATGGTGTGTTTAGCTATCACCATGCAGATCTGAAAAAATATTACTACTGCTCCCTTTCATGACAGGATCCACAGACATTTCCCAGCGATGACTGGAGCACACCCCCAGCTGGTGTGCAGGCATGGAACACGTGTGCCTCTGTGAAATTAAGGAAAGGATGCCGGTTGAGTGAGTTGTGTTTGTTCTTCCTTGGCCTAACCAAAAAACTATTCATTATGGTTTTCGGTAGGTACCTCACCCTGACCTGAAAAGAGGAGGTTATCGGGATGTGTAAACATGAACCATTCGAGGAAGGGGCATGCTGAAAATGGCAAATATTTACCTGTGACCCAGGCACTGAGAGCGGGCAAAAGTGGTGCCAAGGTGAGAACGACAGCACATCAGTTGTCAGGGTTATGGATCTGCCAAGGACAACGTCATTTAACGTGAATCAGTAGTGTCAGTCAGCTCTGTCCATATGGACAATCCCTCACTGTCACTTCCAGGGAAAAAAAAAAAAAAACTAGGCAAAAAGTTGAAGCCCAGCATTGGCTTGAATTTCTTATCTGTTAGAAGGTATATTTTAAAACTAAAGGGGATTAAATACACAGATTTCCAGTTCAAAGAAATGACTGTTCCACTCTGTTTGTCAAATGAACAAGAGCAACTGTTGACCTTTTGCAGCAATATTGATTACAAACACATTGAATTAAGAACACCGTGGTTTTCCTTCAATATTAAACTTAAAATTAAATGTTTTGAGTTTGGCTGTTGCTTTGTATAGTTATAGCCTTTTACATTTCAGCTGTAATGGATTCAATCAATATTTTTCTTAACTGTGATTCTCAACATGCAAGTCAGTGTTCAAAACAAAAATGTATCTCGGTCATTTTAGTGATAACTGAACTTGCCCAGCTGTGTTGGAGATGATGTGAAAAGAGCACTGGCAAAATTATTAGAAAAAATAAGGACTAATGTTGTTTGAATCCAGGGTTTGGCCTTTAGTACACCAAGCATTATCACAGCTACCTTAAATTCTGCACATAATGTACAGGCATATTTTTCCACTGAAAACCATGAATTGTTCTGTAAACAACCTAATTCCAGAGAGCCACAAAGAAACAGCTCAGCAGTTTTCAATGAAAAACAAACGCAACAACAGCGTGCCACTGTGTACGTTAAGCTCACACATACTTGGAAGGAGACATTTGAGGCCACGGTGATGATGTATGGTTGGCCTGCTTAGCTCTGTGAGGGTACAGAAGGTCTCAGGCCTTTCCTCACACTAAACTCTTTTTACCGTGAAGCCACAAAGCCTGTTCTGTGGTAAATTCTGACTGACATGTAACAAAACAAGTTTCTGGTGCTGTAGGGCCTTTCTAGAAGAAATAGACCACGTCAATAAGCATGTCACATGAAAAATAAGAAATATCAGAAGGTGAATAAAATGTTATCTAAGAAAACACTTTGAAATCCAGTTGTACGTGAAAAAGGAAAGAGACACAGTAACACACTGCCGGCTTGTTTGTCCTTTTTTAGAATGCAGAAGTAAATTCAATCAATGATATGCCCTGTCTGTTTATTTTAAATGACCTTAAACATGGAAATGTTTTTTGTCCAACCTATCATATCCAACAGGTTGAGAGGGCACATACACAGACTGATGGAAAGTTGGCATGGCAACTGTAGAAAGGTGAGACTCTTAGCTGTCATTCCTATACATTCTGTCCTGGCCTTCCGCAAGTGGTGTTTCAGGAGATAAGATAATAGCAAAAGACCTTCGCAGTCAGTGCTTTATCGCACTTTAAGGACTTTCAGCACCATATAAAGACATCCATGGTCTTGTTTGCTTTCTGATGGCACTGTTTGCTTTTGCGCATTGTAAAAGTAATGTGTTGGAGAGAGTGAGAGGTTGCTAGCTCAAAACCAGTCAAGGGCATGTAGAATGCATGCAGACACTACCAGTCCCTCTATTCACAGATAAGGAATTGTTGAGAACTAAAGGAAAATATAACAAACTATTCAAACATATGCAAGCGGATTAGCACTTAGATGTTCACAAAGGCACTGTGCAATGCTTAAGAATGGAAATTAAACACAGTGCACCCTTGCACACGAAAGACCTGTAACTTGGCTGGCACGGTACAGCATGATTGTGCTTCCATTACATTACCCACACCCAGAGCTGTGTTCCATGACATGACATAGAATGCTGGCATCTGTAAAGACTGAGATGGCTTCCAGGACGTCATACATGGTCAAAGGCTGAGGAGTTCCTGAAAAACGTACACACTTTGTACAACACAAAATGTACAACACTTAGGATCTATCTTTCTCTGGTAATTTGCTGTGATTAGTGATGATGGAGTGCCGGTTTTTCCTGTTAGTACTTATCACCTGTTTTTTTTTTTTAACATGGACACCAACATAAGCAATGTTTTAATAAATGCATACATTTGCAGTGATCTAAATATATAGCAATGTAAGTACAATTCCAATTTTATGAATTTCAGCAACTCCCAAACACGTATTCATTAAACAGCACAAGCTTGGCTGTTGCCGAAATAAGAACAAATAAATAAATAAATAAAAATGAAAGTATTAAAATAGCAACACCTGCTTAAACAAGTTAGTCAAAAGAGCATTATGTGTTGATGTAAGCCTATGCACTTATGTAACGCCTCGCAAATCGTATGTCAAATACGGGCGCGTTGGGAACTGCTCACACACACAGTGGAACAGCATGTTTAAATGCACATGCAATGCAATGCATGCTGGGTTGTGAAGCCAAGAGCTCAACCGGAGAGGCTGCCCCGCATCGTTGCGGATGGCGTCTGAAAGGTGGAAGCGGCGTTTAATCCTTTCTCTTTAATTAGCCAAGAGGGGGGAAGACATGCAAAAAGGTTGCAGAAAGAGCGCTTCTCATGGCAGGCCTGTGCACGGCACCCGCAGATCCTGGCGAAGATCAAACTTTGGCGTTTGAAACGGAACGATTTTGAAGTTCGGGCCGAAGCCCCCACTATCAATGTTTGGGTTTTTTTTTTAAAGCTGAAATGAGCATGAGTGGGGATTAATATGCATTAATTAAATTGACTGTGTTTCTTTTAATGAGGAGAAAAGGATTTGATGTTAATGCCGTGTTCTTATGAAGGCTTCAATCCACTTAATTAACAGTATTTTCTCAACAAACTAAAACAATCAATGGCAAAGATATTTCATTACTACCGGTTATTACCGTGAGCCTGAGTCACTAGTAATTAAAATAATATTTTCTTTAAAAAGAGCAGTCAAGTAATTAAAGGGATATTACTTTGCCTTGTAATCACTCGGTCCATTCATCTTCTCTCTGGCTGCATTCAATACCTTTTATTTGCTTTGCTTGAACAGTGTTACCGTCAAAAATGTACACTGCTGACATTTTGCCCCTTGTAAAGGGCATACAGTTTCTTTAGCATAGTATGAGGGAAAGTGATCACCATTACAGATTTCTGAACTTCAAAACACACCGGTAATTACACATTTAATAACTCCTCCATGGCTGCAGACTCCACAGTTCATGCCGCATGAACAAAGTAAACATAGACATAACATGTTGTTGTGCACAAACTGGGAAGGCAATGGCGATGTTTAACAGATAAAAGGTGCAACGTGAATTTGTCAGGTTGCTAGAAAAGATATATACTATGTATATATATATATATTTATATATATTTATATATATATATAGTATAATTGCAAGTGTATTGTTGAGTTTGTGATTTCAAGTTGGGCTGGAGTCCCATTAATCTGTAAGCAAAAGAAACACTTACTTGGCTAAGCGCTAACATTACGACAGGATCCATGGTACCTGTCATTTCTTAATAGCTATTTCATTTCAGTGGGATCCAATGCATGCTATGTTGCTAGCTAGCTAGAGTCACACATGATTGCTCCTTATGTGCAGTGTTCATAGCTAACTGGTGGTGACAGGATGCTTACATGTTCTGAGCTGATGACAATATTTTTTTGTTATAAGTGAAGAGTTCTGATATCTTGCAAAGCCTGGAGTGGCCTTTGGTATGCCCTATTACTAAGCAGCCTCCCACTTGCTTTAAAATAAAACAGTGGTGTATAAGATGGCTGAGTTTCTAAACAGCAGGTCCCACCCCTTGTCTCCACTCCTGGCTGCTGCTTGCAGTTGTCAAAGAAATGATTCCTTAGATTCGCAATCAAAAGGATGCCTGTATTGGCTGAACAGGATCATTGTTAGATGAGCAGTGGGGTCAGCCAATGGCGAGAGTTAATGTTACAAACGCATCGTGGATTTAGATGATACTGACGATGCAATTTACACCCACAGAAAATTAAGATCAGCAAGAAAAAAAAAGGAGATAAGGAAAAAAGACCGCAGAGTAATCAAAGTACGGGTATTTATTCTGGGACTGTGGTGACATGGAGATTGTATCATCTTAGTTTGGATGATGCAAACCTGCATGTTTTAAAGGACATTAACCCTGGGGTCATTTGGTCACGCCTGTAAAAAAAAAAACCCTGAAATGAGCTTAACTCTCTGAGCTAGAAAGGCCCTGCAAGATTTTCTGGATCATGTCTTTGCCTTCTCTGTCTGTCATTGTCAGAGAAAGGCTCCAATCATCACAAACTACACCCCCACTTTCACAGCCACAATTAAAATAATACTTTTTTGGAAAAATTGTAGGTGCCCCTGGCACTGATTTTCTCTCTGCATTCTTCTGTCTGGAGATAAATTACAAATACTGGTATTTTAATTCTCTTATTCTTTTTTCTTGTAATTAAATAGATGCCTTTAGTAGAGAGACCACTGATAGCAGTCAATGCTATGCTTGGCTTTCATCACAGTCCTGACAGCTTTGAACCTGCACACAGTTCTAGGGTAGCAACTGTCGTGGGGTTATCCGCTATAAAGAAAAACCTTCATATCTGTAGTATAATGGCACACAGCACACTGGAATGTTGAAAAACGTCATCTATATGTATTCTATTTTTGGCCCTTTGTCTCTGTTTCTCTTTATTTCTCAATTACAAGACATTTGTGGAGAATAAATCACAAGCTTGAATTCGACTTCCTCCAGGTTTAGCTTGAAACAAAGGGGGAACGCAACAAAAGCCACACGATAGTTGCCATTCATCCAAGCGTTCACCGACCAAGGTGGTGTCAAGTGTCTCCGCAAGACAAACGTCTCGCACTAATTGGAGCCGAGAATACAATATTAAACGCGCAATAAAGAGACGCCAGCAGCCTTACACACACGCGCTTTCCGTCTCTCTTTTTTTTTTCCTTTCTAATGCCGCCTCTGAAGTTAATTCGCCCAGGCCTGCTCTCCTCCTTTTATTTTGTCACAGGCCCCTGCTTCTGAGGCGCGGGGAGAGAGAGACGTGAGCCGGGGTTGGATGCGAAACGCTGCACCTGTGCAAAGCGATAGGTTGGCAGAGGGGCAAGAGGGAGAGAGGCTCGGGGAAAGCCCATCCGTCTCAATTTGAAACCGCAGCTGACACCTTACAAAGAGGGACAATTAATAAGGACATTATCCCCGCGGACGACAATAGAGCCCTGACGAGGAGACACTAACCCCGGAGACTATGGGGGGGGGGGGGTATCTTATGAGTACACCTCATTATGACCCATTTCTCTAGGAAACCAAACACTAGGCCCTTAATAGAGCAATCTTTTAAAACCATTATCAGGTGCTCTACTTGTATTGGGTGGTTTTCAGGAACAGATTTCATGTTTGTCAGGTACAGAGAGGAACATATGTCCTTTCTTGTTTTGTTTTTTAGATGGAACTATGCATTAAATGAATGGATAAACCATAATCATAGTTATATGGTTAAATTGGGTTCTGTTTTTAGGGCTTTTCAATAGTACAGTTTCTTAAGTATGATTTAGCCTGAATTCCTGCCCTTAGCTCCAAAACACTACTGACATTTACCACATGTGCGATTAAAGAGGAATATACTGTCACCGTGACAGGTATAGCAGAAGAAAGACATATACATTTTCTCACAGAACTGGGAATTTTCGCTGAATGTCTGTAACTTGTATTGTTACACAGTCAATAAAGCTCTCCTAAAAACAAGAAAAGTCAGATACACAACCAGATAAAAGTGAGATAGGGTGCTGGACTGAGAGCATGGTGATGTGACTGCATTGATATACACAGCCATCAATAGGCTATTGGTAGTCACTGGACTGAATATGAACTCTGCACCCCTGGGTTAGAGGCCACATCTAAATTTCCCCCACAGAGGAGATCACTCAGCTGGAAAAGAATAACACGGATCAGAGGAGGCTGCAAAGTATGGGGCTCGAATAGATTGCATGAAAACAACCAAAAGGCTTCCCTCTGCACCGAAACATGCCACACTATGTGCAGAAAGTGTGATTAGCACATATGGTGATCCTGCATGCAAGTGGATTTACATAAAGGGCTCATCTTATAAACCTATGCTACATCCTACAGATCTGCCCAAGACTTTCTATTGCTATATATCTGTCAGTGCTTTTTTATATGTTTTTTTTTTTCCTGTAAATTTGTTTATGCTCTAGCTGGAAAGAGTGTTTGGCTTGGGGGGTGAAAAAATAAATAAATTGAATAAGGAAGGATACAATACTTTTCCTAAGGAGAGCAAGGTTTATGCTGCATTTTATCACCATGAGTTAGTGACTAAATGCTTGCAGGAGTTGAATGACATCTTTCAACAGAATGTCTGTGTTTGTGTATGTGTGAGATTGGGCTTGAAACATGATTTAGAATTGTGCTGGAAACCGGCACAGCAATTCAACATATGGATACTGTCAGTGGTTCAATTAGCATGTAACATAAACTAAAATGTGCCACCTTCCTGGTTATTGCTTTATTAACAGCTATAACAGATAAGAAATTAAGATCATAGTGAAGATTATCAAGGATTGACACTACCATAGTTTTTTGTTCCATAGCAATAAGAAACAAGGTAAGCAGATAACCAATGGTTTACAACAAACCGCATCTTAGTTGTGTCTTGCAATGCTTTTAAAGAAAGCCCCAATGACTCTGAAAAACTATAACTAATATTTTGGAGAGTATTTCAGGCGAGTGAAGCTTAATCACTGATTAGCTCTCTTCCCCTTACTAAAGTCAAGGGTTCCTATCTATTATTTAATGATCTTCACACCCGCTGCACTGGGAAAGGATGAGCTCGGTTATGGATTAACAGTCTAGTCAATAGCAGGGTAGCAGTCTGGCTCCCTAAGCCAAGGAAAATGAGTTTGAATCGCAGTCAAACCCCCATCGATCCACAGACACGGCTTTCTTTCATTAGTCTGCTGATAACCTACCAATATTGTGATGAGTGGCTTATCTTGGAACCTTCACCTTTCTCATCTTTGCTAAAGCTGGATTTTTTTCTTTCATCTAAATGATTTATTTGTTTGTCTTGTTTAAAGGGCAGTATCTCTGACAAATGTAAAATTTATTATGCTTTTCTTTACTTTACAATTTTGTTTGTGTGCTCACCATTCTGAAAAGCCAATCTCAAAGTCATGGTTTGTCCACTTCCATTCCTTGTGATGTGCCACATGTATGCCTGAAGTTCAGCAACATTCATGCCAACCATTATCAAAAGTTTCATTTAATTTTACTGCTAATTGTATTTAAAGATCTATTTGCAAGCAACTGTGTTCCAGCTTACTCCATTTCTGTCTGCCCACAGTGCCCATAATGCACTGCAAAGTTGGTCACACACTTGGCAGAGTGGCAAACAGTAAGGCATAGCACTCATAAACCAATGGTTGCTGGTTCAATTCCCATATTTGGCACTGCTGTTATACCCTGGATAAAGGTACACTATGCATTAGCAGATAACCAGCTGTATGAATGGGTAACATGAAAATGTTGTATTACATGTATGTTTCTGTGAATAAGAGTGTATGCTGATGTTGGATCATGACCAGTTTATTGTAAAATAAGTACTCTGCTTCTGCAGACTCCAGTTACAGATTGAAGTCTGTATTAATACAATTAAGGGATGGATAATGGAGTTTAAAGAAAGGAGTACAACCCAACTGGCAAATACAGTCTGCTATAATCTACTTAGAGAAGGACAGGTGGAGAGTCAGACATAGGCTACAAAGGCATGAAAGAAACTATCTTGACTTCTCATTTATTATGACAAACGAACAGCTTTTTTTTCCCAATATAGATCTCTACTGTAGTAAATATAAGGAATAACATTTTACTTTTTAAATTTTATTAAGCGTCCCCTTAATAAGTTTTACTTTGTGTTATTTTCAAGTTTTAGAATTATTATCATTAGGTTGCAAAACATCTTTACTCATTAAATTGAAGATTTTTAGAAGCTGCACAGCTTTATTCAAAATGTTACAGAGAAAAGGTTAATACGTTATGAACATAATATCTCTTTCAAAACATTACAATTTTTTTTCAACTTTATAAAATGGTTGATCCATATACCTTTTAATGAAGTTATTTCAATGAATTGTACTCATCGTTAATCACTGTTTAAACCTTCCAAATGATTTTTGGTTATTAACTTGTGTGTAATGTGTGTTTACTCATAAAAATAGTCCCAGAAAACTGTTTGACTTTTAAACTTTACAAAAATCACATTATTTTATGTTTTAATTTTATGCTGTTTACCATCTAATTAAAAGGGCATAGTACTGTAGGTGCTTCAGAGACATTTTATGTTTAATTTATGATATTGTTTTGTTGAACCTACCACCCTTGTATGAGGAAAAACTGTAATCAAACTGAATTGCAATGTAATTAAACGAAACCTTAAAAGGAAATTGATAATGGAAATTTTAAGACTAGCAAAAATACACAAAACTCATTCCACAGTGCAATTATTAACATTTACTGGCTGATTGACGTTAGTTAATAGATAATACTGGGGTGGGATAATTGAAAAATTGAGAAAATTCTAAATAAAGAAAGAAAAATGCCACTCAACCAAACATATGTTGCGTATCTCCTGTGTAAACACCCACTATAACAGACATCCTGAGAAGTTGATGAATTAATGTTCATTGGATGGCACTAGAGACCCTGAAATCTTTCCTCCTCCCCTTGTGTCTGTCTTGAACTGTTTGAAATGAATTCCACAGAGGACAGGTCAACATCCTAAGGGCCAGGGCACCCCAGAGAGCAATTGATCTTGCCATATCTGTCCCTCTACCCTCTGCTTCAGGCCACATGATCGCTGATGTTGTCATACAAATGGCTGCTTTCTGAATGCGGAAATAATCTGTGGCGTGGACCGGAAATAAACCCTCCTTCAGTCGTACTGACCAAAGTCTTTCACATCACTGGTGACTGATGACATTGTCCCCCTTCATGTTCTATCAAACGGCTAGCCGTGATTCGTCAATAAACACAGGCCTTTCCGGAGTTGAAGGAAGCCGTTGTCACGTGACACCTCGATCACAGCAGCAACAAATCAGGTTAATTGGTGATCAACACAGTATCCCTGACTTTAATGAGGCCTTCTTGCCCACGGCAATGCCCCAGTTCAGGATAAGGGACTTTCACTTGCCTTCTCCTGCGTCTTTGATCATGTTTGCTTTATTTCACCAACGGGAAGGACTGCTGGGATTGTCATTTCTTTTAATTGCTTTGTCACTAAATGGCATAGATAAAAGATAGGTGTCTGTAATTAATAAAATTTACATACATTAGCATCGCTAACGAGTCTCATTAGACACTGGTCGCTTTTGTTTTGATGAAAGTCTCCTGTTTTCTTTTTTGGGGGGAGTTTCTTTGTAGAAAGGGTAACAATAGAAAGGAGAATAAAGTCACTTGATATCCACCATATTTTCTGTTAATTAAATTTCACTCTGTGCAATTTAATACACCTTACATTCTAATAATTGGGGTCACTGTATGTTTTATGGTGGGAACATACCTATTACTTTATTGTAATATAATGAAATTGCAAACTGCATTTCATTAGTCAGTTCAGAGAAACACTGACGAGCTGAGTGCTCAGTTTCAATCTCACATAAAGAAGCCGGCAAGGTGATCCACAGGGCCGTACTTGCCGTCTTTGATAAGTGTCAGGAGAATGTGTTGTCCTTGGGTTGTATGTAAATGACTCTTGAATGTGCTTACCATTCTTTGTTGTTTTGATTGTGGTCAGCATGGGTTGATAAAATAGAAAATTTGCTCCTATTACAACCAATGAGTCTACTGTAGTAAAAGAGAAATAAACACAAGTGCTCTCTTTGAAAAAGATCCGTCCCCCTGCTAATGGCTCAGGACCCCGACATTTGTTTGCAGTTCACTGCAACTCATGCTTAAAATGGTAAATTACTGCCGTGTCTGACTGCTACCAACGTCTGACATACTTGTGGTGTTTCAAATGGAAAAGTGAAGAGGTCTTTCCAGAACGCCTGTTGATAAATGATCAAATACACTAGGTATTAAACAGTGCAATCCCTATCAAACGCAATAAGCCTTCTTCATGATATGATCATTTAAGATGTGATAACAAAAACTCTTCTGGAGAAAAAGGACTTGATTTATCCAAAATTATCAACTAATAAAATTTAACATATGATAACTTCATTATTATTGCTTACAGCCTTTTCATTTTTATGAACTGATTCACAGCTTGATCACAGTTTTTAATGTTTTCTACACAAATTAAACATATAGATATTTCACGTGATTAGACTTTCTTTGGAGGTTGATTAACTCAAAGTATAATATTTACATTGATAATAGGGCTATTTCCAAGGATTACAGAATAGCTCAGAGTGAGTCAACTTTGTATTTTCTAAAAGCCATCTTCATACAAAGACCAGAAGTGAGCCAACACTGATATACGGCTTATCCCTTTTGTGACTGCAATCTTTTGATTTGGAATTCTTATTTTCACATTGAATTTGTACAGCAGAGAACAGACTGTATGATTGTAAACAACACATGGCCTTGTTTACCTATCCATTGTTATGCATTAATTCAGTTGCTTGCTGATGAATGTGTGTGTGTGTGTGTGTGTGTGTGTGTGTGTGTGTGTTGTCTCTTGTTTTAGGAAGCTATGTCTGAATATAGCTACCAAAAATTGTATAGTGTGTCACCAAAAGTCAAGGTTCAGTACCCATGATGCAGTTGCAAGACATTTCATGCATAGCTACAAGTTGGCTTGAAAGTGACCATGAGTATGTGATTGAAAACCTCATAGCAACTTCATCAAAATGTGTTCTACTGTGTGATATGGCATCTGGTATGTAGACTGTAATGCCGCTGTATCAGTATGAATCTACTTTCTGGCTAGTACTGTGAAGCTGAACTGCAATGGATCAATCCAGTCCCTGCCTGCCAGCAACAGAGAGCTTCAGCACATCAGCACAGGGCACTATAATCTCCTGCCAGAAGGACAGCCTATCATTTACCGAGAGGATGGCAATGGACTGACACGGATGCGATAGTGAACAATTGCTTTTGCCGTTTCTGCCTTTTCAAAAACCTACTGGAGTGTCAATCAGACAGGCAGAGAGACTGCGCTTAATAATCAGAAGAAGTGGCCCCCTTTTTTTGCATCACCGTAAGTGACAGCATTACGGAAGGATGGAAATCGGCCGTCTCCTCGTCGTCTCCTGCCTGAGCCCGTTTGAGTGGGTGGAGGCCCTGCTGCGCAAGCCTCCCTTCACCCGACTGCTGTGCAGCTCAGTCTGAGTTGAGAGAATTTCCCTGATGAATCTTAGCATCTTTCTCTGTCTCCCTCAATGACTGACGGTTATTACGCAACATTTATCATGCTCCTTGCAGTGTTGCTTTTAATGCTTTGTAATTTTTTCCCTCTAAATCCATCCAATGAAATTCATTAATGCTGAGGGTCTCTGGTGAAACCCATATTCCTGTTTGTTTCCTACAGAAATTAAATCTGCTGTAAAGCTCTAGGCCTTTACTCCATTCAATAGTAAGACACTGCATCTGTAAAATAATAAATTTATTTATTTATTTATTTTTTGGCATATCAATAGTATGTCAGTTACTTTGATCAGGCATCCAATGCATGATAATGAAACTAAATAATGCTTTCTTAAATTCATTTACTCAAGTTAAGGACAAAGAGGGCAGAATTTGCAGAGGCTATCATTAATATAGGGCCATAACAGAGGCAATAGTAATATTCTCTACCAACACCCTCACCAGTGGAGTTGTGTGCTTGATTTTGAATTGAATAGGGAGACGTCCTCCTCACACCATCCTAATTTGCACAGGTCTGACCCAGGGCCTCCTTCACACCAAACCACATCATCACGTAAATCGTAATGGGCTTGGTAATGATTCATCTGTAGGACTCTCAAAACAAATGGAAAATTTTGATGTGAACAATTATCATGTTATTCCTTTAAAAGGAAAAAGAAGACACAAGAAGAACGCTGAATTCCATTCTTAAAACTGACCTGTATTATGCAGTCTTAGAAGATGCACTAAAAACTGCATACACAATGCATAATGAGCCACCTTATGGCAGAGGTTATGGGTCAATGGCTGTCGAGGCTTCGTCATTTCTTTTTTTTCTCTTTTTCTTTCTTTTAGCACCTAACAAGAGTTCACTCCTGCCATCGTTAGCTAGGGCTTTCAGACCAACATTCTTCTTCAACTGTTTTGTCATGTGGGTTTCATCTTGCTTGTCTGTATCAGAATCATACAATGCATGCAATTTTTGGAGTGGTACTATATTTAGGTTCATGAGTATTGATGGATTTTTTTTCCCTTCCCTTTTCTTCCCTAAAGACAGAAGGCCGATCGGTATCAAAAACCAAACGAAGCAGGGTGATTACGTAGCTGGGACAGTCGTATGGGGAATGGAGTGATGTTGTGGAAGACATGGAGTAATAGAACACAGCTTAAGAAAAAAAAAAAGAACAGTGAAAATTGCCCATTGGTGTGGAAACCCTGTGACCTGCAGAGAAGAGAAGAGGGAAAGGCTGTGACTGGCCAATAGGAGAGGTCAAGGACAGGTCACATGACCTCAGCCACCCTGGTGCCTCATTTTTTTTTAAATGACAGAAACACCCTTAGGTTGAAGTTCATCAAGGCTTTTCATGAACGCAGTGCTTAACGCCACACATGAGATTAAAAAAAGGGGAGTCACGACTCAGCAAAGACCAGATGAAAATACCAGCCTCTAAGCTCCTTCTGCCAAGCAAGGGAGAGGTATTTAATAATACAGAAGAGGAGACCTTGTTAGCGGAGGCTGCTGCTTTCTAAGTATTCAGTCAGAGGCATGGGTCTAGGCCATTTTATACTTGGTACCAGTTTAAAAATCCCTCTTGTAACGGGCTAGGACATAACCTAGAGAGGACTGGCAAATGTTTTATATTGTTATTTATTAGCATGTATTCTCATAATATAAGACAAATCTGTACTTTAGTATAAGACAAATTTGTACTATATAGGAGATTTTAAGATAACCCCTTTTCCTCATCCTGTCCAACAGAGACACTTGTTTCTGTAACTGTACTAGTTCAGAATGTAGCCACAGCTGGCTGGGTAATGTTGAACAAATGCTACATGGGCATGCACTGTGTCTGTAATAACAGCCTCCATGAACAATGGTGATCGAGATGTTCCAATAGGGCTGATTAACATCACAGCTGATTAGTCTGCAAAATGAAGGCAAATGCATAAAGCATAAAGTTTATTTTCAAAGGAAATGAACAAAGCATTAATGGTGTGGAGTCATAACAGCAATGGGTTGAGATGAAACAGAATTTTGATACCAAATTTGCTGAAGGAGGGGATTTTCTTTCATCAACTGTTATTAAATTAGAAAGCCTGACAGATACATATTCTGTGAACATGACAGATAACAATGCACCTTATCTAGCGTAACCGCCATTATTATTATTATTATTATAATTATTAATAATAATAATAATAATAATAACCACTACTACTGCTGCTAACAATGTTCTCTTGTTGGTCTGAATTCAACTGATTTTACTTTATTTAAAAAAGAAGAGCGTTCAATGAAATTCATGCATCGTTGTATACAACATTTGGAATATTACTGCAAGACTGTCATTATTATTTTAATTTCATACATTTGTTCTTCTTATTTTGTGAGTAATTTAGCATTTGTCCATTCCATTGTTAATTACATATAGGAACTGAAATGCAGCACATTCCATAACAGGAAAAAATACACAGAACATTATACAGTCATAAAATAAAAAAAAACATCACTGTATCTAAAGATCATAAAAGATCATAACATATTACATCTAATTTGAATGAATTGCATCTATACCCTGCATTAAATTACTGGTGCGTAGAGCAGAATGAAGTTCCAGTATTAAATTTACATAGATTATTCTCCAGATTAACGATTATGTTGTAAGCATATAACAACACAATCTAATCACAGCCATAATTTCATCATGTAGAATCAGACATATAGCACATTTGCAATTTGATATGCTTAACAACATATTTCTAATTCTTTCATAGTATGTCAGTACTGTGACGTGTCAAACCAATGTAAAAATAAGATACCATGTCATCTTGTATGGTCAACATGTATTTTACTTTTAGGTTAAGATGATGACCTAGATTGTTCACTGTTAATGTATAAACTATTGGATGCACATCCCATTTTTTGCATCAACATACAACAAAGACTCATCTTATCACAAAGAGCTACATTCAGCAAAAGGAAAAGAGTGGATGATCTAAGGAGAAGATTTATATTAAAATGAGGGTAACTAAATAATTTTCCAAAAATTATTTGGAATAACAAAAAAATGACCTTAAAATACAAAATAATGCTAACAATAAAACATAACAAATGGTAATAGTATACAGCAAAAAACTTAAAGCTCATTTTGAGATTTTTTTTTTAACATGATATCATAATCCTTAAAAAAACTGATGCAATACACATCAATACAAGCCTATAGTGCTGGGGAAAAAACCAAGCTTGCAATCCAAAACTGGTGTGAGTCAAAGCAGGGTAACAAATGCCTGGGCGCTTTCTAATCAGTCCAAAGCACCAGATGTTTCTGCTATCTGACATGCCACGTGCAACAATCACGTTACCCGGCCCTTTCAGAGGGATAAAGCCGGCCGCCATGTTGCCTGTCATATCGCTGCCGTTACTGCGCCCACGCCGGAGCGATAAGACCTCAAGGATGCAGGGAGCGGAGCCGTCCAAAAAAAAAAAAAAAAAACGTACAGTATCTCTCTCAGCCCTTTGGTGATGAGGCACCAGCGGTGGGCGGATGACCCGACCGAACTGGAAGTAGAAAGCGCCGCCCAGGGCCTCACGCTAACTGCATTAAGTGTCTTCTTTTCCTTGCGCCACCACGATGCCAGTGCCAAGACGGAAAGCTGGGATGAAGGGGTTTGAGCGTGGCAAGGAATCTACAAAAAAGCTGTAAAAAATGTCCAATGCCAGAAAAAAAGTGATAGGATGTTTAAAGAAATGTCTGTACCTTCAAGCCAACTGGCCCATTTTCGGTGCTGACTGATTCCTGAAAGGCAATTCGGAAGCAAAGGGTGTTGCCGGGCACAGTGAACAAGACAAAGATGCAGAAATAAAGAACATGATAAAGAACATATCTCAGACAAAAGGCACCTAGAAACTTTTTTACATCAGTGTTTTACAAAAAACGTTTTTTTTTTTTGTGGAAAATGGGAAGAAACAGCATGGGTAAAGTTGGAAAGGTTGATCTCCAAAAGTGTATTGTAGACAGGTCGGATGTAATGTCTGGATTTAAAGATGCAAAACAGACTCCATGCTCTAAAGATACTGATTCAAACTGCTATCATTTGGAAAAAAATCGGAGTCCCCAGTACATGAAATGTTTTCTATTAAAGGAAATAAGGCTCACTGTTTTAACTTGAAATCTGTGCATATGGTTTGCAGACTTGCATCTGAAGTGTAGCTCTTAGTTTACAGTAGCTGAAATGAATGAACTTCACATTATCAGCAGACTGACATAGGTCAGCCATGTACAAGCTCAGAAAGGATCCTTTTTGACAGCCAGGGCAATGACACCTTTCCATAATGATGACTGGGTTCTACCTCCCCTGTATAGCAACATAAGCTGGCTCTCCAGGCTAGCATGGAGCTCAGGAAACTTCAAAGAGGCTTAGCAAGCCTTTCGTCCCTGCACATCAGATATGTAGGAGGAGGAGGAGGAGAAGGATGAAGGCAGGAGAGAAGATGAAACCCTCAGAAGTTTACCACACATTTACTGGGGCTGATGGCCACAAGCACATGTCATCCCATCCTTACAGAATATGCTGTCAAACTACTGTTGTAAATTATTTTGTGTGTATCACATTGATGTGTATGTGTGTGTCTATATATATATATATATTCCACTCTTCCATATGTGGTACAAAGATTATTTTATTTATTCCTACTTGTTTGTAATTTGTACAGAATTATGGGAGCAAAAGTTCACAAGGGAATCTGGAACCTCATTTCAGCCTGCAGCGTGGATCATACACAATAATTGCTTCATATATAATCTGTTCATGTGAGGATTTGTCCATGGACTTTAATGATGCTTTACATTAAAAGGCAAACTACTGGGAACAATAATAACAAAATTATAAGTAGAATGGCAGTGGTGGTGAGGATGATGATGTTAATGCTGATAATGATGAAGACAATTATGATAAAAATAGCAATTCACATTTATTATCATTATCATAATGTACATTATTGTTAATTTAGTATTTAGTAAGGGGCCACCAGCTATGCTTTTAGGATGTGAGGATGTGCTGAGAATTTTCATTCCGTTTTGCCATTTTAATTGAATGGAAACAAAGAATTGACCATTAACTGTCAATACAATTCAAACGGCATTGTGTCTGGGACTTTAAGGGTTAACAACAAAACACACCACATGTCATATGTTGCAAACAAGGACAAAGCAGGAATCTGGCAGAATTAATGAGAGTTGTTTGGTTCTCCGCGTCAGTAATACTGTTTATCAGGAGTCACATGGTCCAATGTCCAATGTTGCTTAATTGTTGAGCGGCACATGCATATCTAAGATTAAAACTTTGGGAAACACTGAAGCCGATCTTTAGGGCTTAATTGTAATCCTGTTCCTAAATACTGACATGACTGAACAGTCATCCTGTGATAAGTTCACTTTACAAAACAGCAAAATGTTGCATGCAGTTCCTAATTTAGCTTGAGACCAACTGATCCAGTCCAAATTCAAAGCACATCCGCTAAGCTATGCAGACTGACTTTTTCAGAAGATCTATACAGAAAACACTCTTATCTCTATCTAACATATGTTGTATGTGTCTACATTGGCAGCTTCAGACACATTAGCTCAAACACCTCAGGCTACCCTTATCCTGCAGCCACAGACGACATTCAGAAACTTTAGGATGAGCAACTCGAACTAGTTTTCATTCTAGCTGCATTTGTGTCGTTTACTTTCCTCACTAATGTATCATTGAGGGAAGGTGAATGCCTTTTTTCTCTGCATTGCTTGCTGTTTCAAGTAGGACGAATCCTACAAACATATTCTATGATCCGGTTTATGCAAATTCAATCAATGCATTCTGAATCATAAACCTCCAGTTTTAATTTTTTTTTCCCACTATGCATGTCCCATGTGGCGATGCAAAAGTGACTTGTTGAATCTGATAATATGAGAAATTGAATGTTATAATTGGCTTTTAAAAGCATGGCACTGATGTGTGGGTGCAGTGGGCAGTAATCAAGTATTCTTCATCCCGATATCCATGCAATAGATATTCATCCTGGGGACAAATTTAGTTGCTATTGAATGTCACTTAAAAATGTTTTTGTGTTAATGTTTTTTAAACAGATTTGCTACCCTCTGGCCCAGACTAACCACATGTGCTTCGCCCATCACTTAACACTCAAACCACAATAAGCTTTGTCCATAACTTTACAAATAAATCCTGAAGCATTTTGTCCATAACTGCATTAAGCAGCCACAACAATTTGTCAAACTGTGTAATGTGTGTTATCTGAAAAGAAAAGGAAAAGGGAGAATTCCAACTCGCTTAATTAAGGCAGAATATAAATGACAACTCAAGATAATTTACAGTATAGTGGAAATAAAATATTTGCTGGAGGTGACAAGTTTTGTTTTATTTTTCTTGTGAAGACCTTTCAAAAAAACTCTACCTATAGTGCCTTTTTCCTTTGAGTACCATGTATTTGACGGCATTCTTGGTAATTCCAGTAAGTACCGTATGCATAATTTGAAAGAAATAAGAAAGTAAACGTTGCTTAAAGTCATTACAGGTAAAAGCAAAGAGACTTCTCTTCACCTCCCCTGCAAGTTTAGCCTCATTATTTTGGACACTGCGACAGTTTTCTTTCTGGAATTTGTACACAAGACTCCCTAGCATCACCAACACAACCAATAATAACAGAGATAATAACGTTTGACAATATTGGAATCTTTTTTTTCTTCCTTTATTTATGAAGTCATTTATTTAACTCTGCAGAAGACTCTATCTGGTAAGCCTGCAAACCATTATCCATTTGAATGTGTGGAACAGTCTAACAAAAGTATTAGCGCATCCAATCAAATCCATCCACCACTGCTATGTAAGTACAAATCTAAATGCATTGGATATTATTGTCACATTTACTGACTGTACTACAGCCCAGCTCATGTAAAAGCAATTCACCTTTTTTAACTCTGAACTCCACAACTCATCAGGACCGATGCTCAGTCTCTGCCTATTGAACTAAACTCTGCAGACATATATATTAAGAAAATTACATTCAAATAAAATGTTACTTTATTCTAGGATTCAAGTCACCATTTCATGAATATTTATAGTTAGTCGCTGTAATAAAAGCCTTCTAAACTAGCCTGCAAATGAATAGCATCCTTCACTCATTCGCTTCATTTAGTTTAAATACAAGTAAGCTAATTCACTCATTTAAAAAGCAGGATAAATTAATTGGAAATAAACACACCAATTAACACAGCAACCACCAACAAATGGACATAATTGATTATTTCCATGTTCTATTGTACAAACCTCAAATGCATTTACCTATTGAATCTGGGATACTCTTTTGAGTTTATTTTTTTTATTTTCTCTTCTTTTTTATTGTTATTATTTTCAGTCAATTATTGACAAGAGGAGCAACTGAAGTAGATATTAATTAAAATAAGCCATGTAAATAGTCCAGTAACAATCTTTTATTGTTACTGTATTATTTTTGTTGCGCTATTACATTATTGTTGTTGACAGCATTATTTTTGTATTTGTGTAAAGCAAGAACATAAATGTAATAAAGGGGACAAACAAATTATTCAAGTTTTTTTTTTGTTAGTATTATTCATAAACAATTTATTAGTGAAAAATTCATCATAGCTATTTTTTTTTGTGCTTATTTTAGCTGTTAGATTGATATGAGTCCATGTCTTCCGTCCATTGAAATATAGAGATTCAAAACGGTTGGTAAAGATGACTTTCAGTCTCCTCTCCACTCCGTATTACCCTAGTGATTTTCCATTGTAGCTGCTGAATAGTGATGTTTCTCCTGAACTCGGAAACACCACATTTCACTCATACCTGTGGAGAAGACTTTCATCTTGAAATGGCCTGTTAGCCACTCTATTAATTAGATGACAACATGACAACATCAAAGACAATAATATGGAGACAAACCTGCATTATATATATATATATATATATATATATATATATATATATATATATATATATGACAGAGATATAGACAGAGAGAGAGAGAGAGAGAGAGAGCAATATAGCAAGAGAGAAAGACAGGAAGAGAATCGACCAAAGGACTGAAACCTTAGGGAGAAGAGCTGTACAGCATAATCACATTGTACTAAAATAGATCAATACCTTAAAACCATAAAGAATGAGAAGAATTAAACCCTTTAAAAATATAAAGTATAAATAAATCTTATGCAAACCATAGCATGCATACATCTGTTTCTTTCTTATTTTTTGCTTATTCCTATAACACAAATAGCAGGGCTTTTTATCCCGTGGTACTGAGCAGCTGCACGCCATTTCCCACCAGATGCAATATCAGCCGGTAATGGAATCTGAAAATTGGAGCTAACTCATCGGAATTAAATTTATCAGCATGTTTTCAGAAATAATAAGCTGTCAGTTACAAAATGAAGATTTGTATTTAGATATATGAGAGAGATTAATAATGAATGGGCAAACAGATGAATCTGCCTCACAGCCAAATGAATTATATGGAGCCAAAGACAGAACACTGAAGATGAGGATGATGATGATTATGATGTTGGTGATGAGGATTATTATTATAATTATCACGCTTTGGAAGGCAAAGAATATTATAGACATTACATGTTTAATAACATGCATAAAATACACATGGTTATAAAAATAGATAATAATTTAACAGGTTAAATTGATGTATAAATAAATATAAACAGATATCTGAATTATTATTATTATTATTATTATTATTATTGTTATTACTTCCTCCTTTTTGTAATGGTTAAGTTTTGTACAATTCTGGTAAGACTGTCCATTTAAAATAAATGTTAAATGGATTTATAATGCACAATTTAAAATTTCTGCCCTCCACCCTCATATTAGGAAATGTTATTAATATGTTTCTTTAATAAAAAATGAAAAGTTACATATTACAATTCAGGTCAGGTTATATTTATTATGTTCTTGGTTTTCTAGATTCTGTCTTACTGAGAAAATATTTAATTCAATTCCACATTCTGTTTTTCATCTGCAGATGGATTCATATGGATCGTATGAAACAAAGACATGAGTTTTTAGTATGCATTTTTATTCTCACTGGGTCGTGAAAGGACAGGCACATAGGTTCTACGTCTATTCCAAACACTTTTAATTATAGTGAATGCTTTCAAGCTTTGACATGAAGACAGACACAACACCCAAGATCATCAAGAACATGAGTGAAAATGTATGTTACGACAGCACTCACAGGGATAGGCAAGGGGTACACAATGGAATAGTCAAAAATAGAATAGGAAAAAAATATCCAACCCATTTTGTGAATAAAACAAAGGCAGGATTCAATTAAACTTGTTTTTCTATATGAATTGTGAAACATGCATTCCTATTTTGAATATGTGCTTAATAGCTTATAGAGATTATTATTGCTTCGCTGGTTCTTTGGTTGGTGAATCATCATAGGACCTGCAGTGTGGAAGCTATTTCAGAGTATTTTATTTTAGCCAAATTTATATATTGTATTCTCATACAATTTTTTACTGAAGTCAAGACCTATGAATGTCATTTTAAATTGTATATGTCTTCTAACACACACACACACACACACACACACACACCGTGTTTAATCAATACATTATATGTATTGATAGTCACTATTGTCAGTAGTAAATGTCATTGTACACATTGTAGGTTATATGTATATGAATGAACCTTTAATACAAGAAGAGATACTTTCATTCAGTTAGTTTTGCAAATGTAAATTTCTGTGAACGGTAAATACTGACAATTTTAAAACAAGCCTGTGACTTTTAATCGTGTAATCATATATAACAAATCATCATGATCATAATCTGTTAAAGGACATAATAATTAAAATATTGGAAATTTTAGGTATTTCATTTCCTTATTTCAACATCTTATTTACTGTGTGTTGTTCAAAAGTATTTCTAGTTAAATACACATATAAACCAATGCAATACATGCTAATTACAAGTTAAATAATGTTAAAATTACAGTAAATGAATACTGAAGTACATATTAAAACCTTTGAGGGTGATTTCATATGAATTTCATGGGTGTTGATGGTTGGGTAAAACCCATTCATCAAAACCCTACAGCAATTTATTGAATTCACAACAGATCATTCAGCAGTTTTAGCCTTGTTTAAAGTGCTGTTACAGATGAGATTTGGAAATATATTTGGAAAGAGCCTGCATCCTTTCAGCATTAAATTTTCAAAGTTTTAAAAGTGAGTGCTTTAAAAAAAATCCCTCAGGAGAAGGATTAATCTCTCATCTAATGAATCACGTTCAGATGGAGAGACGCTCTCTCTCTGCCTGCTTTTAATGACATCCTGGAGTATTTAGTGAGAAAGCAGAAACTCCAATTTGCATGCAATTTAAAAATCATCTTATCTGCGGGTATGAATAGCATCACACTGACATCACAGACAGTTCTGTTGGGCTCGGCTCTAATATAAATCACACGTTGGGAATAGATGGGAGCAGATAGACTCCCTCTCCTGACCCACTCGGTGTAAACAGGCGCCGACATGAAAAAACGGTATATTAAAACCCCGGTGCGTCCGTGGCGCTGGCGGCTGAGGCCTGTCAGATCATTAAAAAGGAGAGGTGGCGTTATCAATCGCGGGGGGGATCGCCGATAGCTGTGCAACGCCGTCGTGACGGGGCCGCGTCTACTGCGGGGGCCACTCTGGGGGCCTTTTGTGAATTTATACGCCGAGATAAAAATCGGCTTCATATTTCTCCACCAAATCGCTTGATGAAAGCGAGCCGGAGCTGGGGCGGGGGGGGGGGGGGGTTGGTGGTGGTGATGGGGGGAGGAACGGCGAGGAGGGAGGAGAGCTTTGTCACCGGTCCTTTAGGCAGCAGCGGTGGGTGGCTCAGAAATAAGAGACAGAAATTTTAAAAAGGCGAGCTCTGGGTTTGCTGTTTTTAAATATGGTCACCATGCTTCCTCTTTGCGCTGCCTGTAGTGTGCCCCCTACATCAAACAGCCATAGATACCATAGATTTTATGCAGATAATTAAAGACTGTAAAATGTACGGGTTTTCCCAGAATACTATTTTTAATTCTTATCATTGTGTCATTCTAATATTTATTTTTAAAATAATAGATCTGTTTAGTACTGACATTGTCCTGTCAATAAAATCAGCATCCATAATATGACCCAGTTTAGCAGAGTATCCACATAGCAGACCCCCCCATCTTCTACTGCTACTCACCCACGTCTGTAATATTAATATCATTCTGAATCAGTCTGTATTCTGATATTCTCTCTTCTCAATAAATGTGTCATTAAGATACAGGTCTCAACAGAATGTGAAAATGTGTCAAACCTGGGAGTTAATAATTAATACAGAATATAAATAAAATACAACCACCAATACTTCTACTACTAATACTACTGCCAATAATAATAAGTCTTCTCCTGACCACACTCAGGTAGACTCAGAGGTTTTTCAGGACAAAAAACTCATTTTTCACATTCGATATTTTGAATTATTTTGCAATAAGGCATTTCATCCGAACTCATCCTCTAACTCAGTAAAACTATTCCGCCCGTCTCGACACGCCCTTAACTCCTATTGGAGCAGAGCTGTGCCCCACATCCCTGTGCCAGGTGATGCTTGCCACTGATAATCACCCCTGCCTAAGGGCTTGGTTCGCAAGGTGTGAGGAGCATAAAAAAAAAACCTCAGTAAACTGCCGCTCCGATTCACTGGCAGGAATTAAAGCTCCTGGAAGATACTTGGCACGCATTTGATGTTGGGCAATCAGACAGAAAGAAAGAGGGAAGAAAACAGAGGCTGGCGTTTAGGCTGGAGAGCTACCTGAGACAGTTGTGGCCGTCGGCTGTGGCCAGGCGGCTTAAATGCTCTGCCTGGCCGTTTATCGGCAGGTAATGAGACGCCGACAGGCAAGATGACAGCAGAGCATGCTCAAATGCATCAAAGCAATTTCCTTTCATAATGTGTGTGTGCGATTTTTCTTCCCCTCCGTGTTTTCGAGCTCGTGGCCTTAAAAATAAATAAATAAATCAAAGATGTTTCACGCTTGTGACTGTACTGGTATCCTCAAACACAGACGGGCACGCTTGGACGGACAGACGAAGGGCCAGCTCCGAGCTCTGGTTCTTACTGTGGGTTTTTAGCATGGAAATTGGATTTGAACCCATCTGAGTAGGTCGACACATCTTCAGACGAGGTGCCACAGCAGCCGGGAGGGAAAAATGAGCCATGGCCTCCTAATAATGTGGCCAGGCTTCCATCTTACTGCCAATCCAAACTTACAGTATTTCAGAACAAGCTCAGACATACTGTCAGACAACATGTGACAAAATATACACTTGTTTTTTATCTTAAAAATGATAACTATCTGTGAGCTATGAAAAAATCTTTTAAAGGAAAGAAATGGCTTCAGAGTTTTCCAATAAACAATGCAATCTGTGGCAACTTTTACCTGGCTTTAGATCAATATAAATCCACTCACACAGCCAAAACATTAATCAACTTGAAGGACATGGTTAATCATTTGTTGTCTAATTGTCAAATATGGTACGAACAGCACATCTAAAGAGATCCGAAACAAATTATATCAAAAGGATCAGAAGGTGGCAGCTCTATAAAAAATGAAATAGATGGATCACCACGAGAACAAGAGTCAGACAGAGGGACTTTCAAACATCAACTGTTGCCGGTTCGGGGCATTTCCATTGAGTGACTGACCCCTGGATTCAATCAACATTTGTCCTTAACTTTGGCTCACAATTAAATACAAGCGTTACTTTTACTCCTTACACAGTTCAGTGACTCTGGATGACCAAAATTAATGGAAGAAAAATGGTAATTAAAAAAAAAATTACTTGCATTTATTTTCTAAGTCCAAGTTAAGGACAGATGTTGATTGAATCTGCCACTAAAGGCTCATCTGCCAGTTTTGGGACACAGAATTCTTGAAAATATGAAAAACAACCAAAAAAAAAAAAAAAAGAAGTAAAAATCAAAGCATGTTTCCTACCTTGGTTGCCCTGTCTTGTTCACTATGTTAACAATACATAAAAGAATAAAATTAAATAAAATAAAATGGAAAAAAAAACAGATAAAATTAATGAAGTGAAAAGGGGAACGAGGACTGCTATTGGTCTGCGACATCAAATCAGACTCAGATGCTTGGCACAATCGGATAAAGTTTCTCAGTGTGTAAAATGTGTGTGAGTCAGCAGCACGCGAGGGGGGACTTGTGGAAGTCTTATGTGGGATGTCTTTATCTGGCTGGCTTGCCTTTGTCCTGGGGCCCTGTCCAGCTTGCTGGTGTCCTTCTCTCCAGTCCGGGCAGCTGGGACCCTGACCCCCCAGACTTCCCCCTCAAAGAGGGGCTCTTTTCAGCCCTGTGGGGGACCCTCCCTCCGCCCCCTCCCACCAGCACCATCCCATTCACACTCAGAGATAACTTTATTCATCTGCCGCATCATTGTATCCAGTTGAATAGCGAGGGTGGTGGGGGCTATGCAGACAGTCTAGTGAATTGAACAAGGGGAGTTATGTCTTAATGTCTTAATTTGGAACTGGGAGGGAAAAAAAAATCTCTTCAATTCCCCCTCGCTTTCGCTGCGGCCTCCGAGACTTGCCTAAGGAGTTGCTTGTTTTCAAAACTGGATATTCATAATGTTAAAAATTGTGTACAAAAGTTTCCGAGAGCTGTATCATACAGAGGCTTGAATGCTATGATTACACCATCATCAACATCATCATCATCAGTCATAGTTATCATCGTGATCATCATATAATCATAAAATCATCTCCATTATCATCAATCAGCCACTGAATGAAGAAAACAGTAACACGCTGATTAATGCACAGAAAAAAGTGTGTTTTCATTGTATGTTTCTTGCAATTGCCTTTCAGATGAGGGCATTGCCTTTCAGGAGGTTTGTCCAAGTATATGAGTCATAAAAATAAATGAATTAACTGTTATTTTCCATATCCACTCCTGAAAGTGATCCTGTCAATATCTTAAGCAGGTTGCGTGTGCCTGAGAGTTTTTTTTAGGTGTGTCAGGTCTGTTTGATTTGCCTGTAGGCAGGGACAGTGTGGCTTTTTCCCCCCAAGCCACCCTTCGCCTCAGTCCACAGGACCACCCTGTTCTTCTCCCATCATTCTCATTCATCCCAGGCTCTCCCGACATGTCTGCTGTGCCCACGGAATGTCTCATGACCGAGACAATAGTTTCTCAGTGGAAGAACACTGAGGCCAACATACAGTTTCACGGCAACTCAGTGGAGACCTCAGAAAGGCCAGAACTGCAGGATCCTCCTCTGTAGCTACTCCACAGCAGCAGTAGAAGCTTGTATGTTTAGTTTCCTTGGGAGTGGTGCAGGCCTCACTTCTGCCAAATGCAAAACACAGTGTATTAACAGTAATAATAAGCAATGTTACAATCTTCACAGTATGCTTTGCTCTTTTATTTCATGCTCATGTTACGCCATTTCGTAGAACAACAAAACCATTACAGTTTGAGACTGTACACATTAAAAGGGAACTGTTTATTTTATTTGTATTGAATTTGCTGTCTATGTTTTGTAACAAATTTAGCAAAATTTCATTTCAGACAAAGACCACACATGTGGCTGAAGCAAAGGTATTTGAAATGATTGTCAAGTGAATTTGGGATAAGATGCATGCATGATAATTCCATTTGTCTGAAGAGAATAATTCAAACCTCCAGCTTTGAGTTCAACTCAACTTTAAAGATTAAGAAGGTCTTACTACCACTTCCACTGAGAGTTGTGAGAGTGGAAAAAATCCCCAAAAAGTCATAAATATAAATATTTTTTAAATGAAAGTTAAGAGCTACACTGTCACCATGGCTGCTTCCATAAAGCAGCAAAAGTATTTTTTTTCGAATGGGAATACATACATCCAAAATGGACATTTTTTATTAAATTAAACATTGTACTGCTTTCCAGCATTTCCTACCAACGTAACTGCTGCTATAGTATTAGTGTCTAGTATTAGCAAACAACTTTAATCTGCAGTCAATCAACAGCTGTCCCTACCTTTGACAAAAAGTATTAATGATGAGCATTTATCTATACATTTTAGATAAACAGTTTTATCATTAATTTCGGTGAAACTCATTAACTACATAAAAAAGTACAACACATGCACTTCAAACACAAAAAATTCATATTGTAAATATAAAGAGTTTTTCAGTCACAAAATATCAAAAATGTGTATGAAACAATGCAACATTAGGTAAAATTTTATTTAAATGCATTCCTCAAAATTCTTAACAAAGCATATCATGGTTAGGTTCAAACTGGGCCTGTGTCAAAGCTGTGCTTGCTGAATCTGTATACAGAAATACATTTATGGCAAATCACACGTTAAGGCTGAACTTCCCCAGTTGAACTTCTACAGCCAGACAGATTTTTAAGCAGGTACATTCCTGTTGAGAGAAGTCCCATCTCTGTGAATTACTACCTTTTTAAAGACTCACCAAAAAAGGGCAAAATTTCGAAACGGTTCAAAACTAGAATGTGTGTGCCGAGGCCGCCAGTACCATTTGGGGAGGATTTGGGGTCTTTAAAAGAGAGAAGTTTATACATTAGCGCCGTAGTTGCAAAACACTGTTGATATTCAAATGATTATTGTGCAAAATCTGGGATAAGCTTCAGAGTGAGAGTCTCTTTAAGTGCCTACAACTATTGCTAATTCCCCTCACCATTGTGGGACGCACAAAGGCCCTAATCCCATTTCACTTTTCCAGAAAGCTCCGGCTATTTTCTCTCGCATAAACCAACAACTCTCCCTCCGGCCACAGCTGAGAGGGTTTGAGAAAGGGGCCTATGTGTGTATACTTCAGGGCTTTTGTGTCACTTGGCCAGGGCTCCGCAGAAACTTTAAGTGGTTCCAGTAGGCCTCAACAACCTTTGGGCAGTGAAATAAGCTGTCATAGACCGTAAAAAGAGGAAACCAAACAGTCTCTTAACCTACATTTTCTTAACTGGGACAGGGGAATGTTTCTTTGACTTCAACGGTGTATTTCCAGCAGACAAACAATTAACATATATTATATTATATTATATTATATAAATACATATGCATATATTTCCCCCAACCATATTCACAAACTTTAGCTGAGGCAAACATTTTTATGCATTGTAATTTGTTTAATTAATTATTTATAACATGCAGGGTCTCATATCATCAAAGTAACATAATTAATTGTCTTCTTTGAGCACAGTTGAATTCTGGTTATTTCTTCTAATTAATAAATCAACACATTGGGGGTTGGCCATCCAAGTCTAGACCCAGTCCAACTTTCAAAGGGGGGCTGCTTGAAATATTTGAGAGAAGTGGTCCTTATTTTAAAATGGGAAGTTGTCTGGTGCCTGATCGGTTTTAATTTAACATGGCCGGAAATGAGTGTTGCACACTGTTGCTGCAGTAGCTTTCTTTAAGGGTGCCACAATGCTGCGGTGTCTTCAGTCCAATTTTCTCTTTTCTCAGCCAAATTGAAATCCATCTCTCATGGACAAAACATAGGTTTTGTGTGTCTCCTGAAATTTCAATATAATCACTTTAGATTTCAGCGGTGGTCCAACAATGGCAGCTCAACGGCACTGGCTGATTGGGTTGTGTGGGTGGGGGTGGGTTGTGTACTCTTTGCCCCCCCCTTCCCCGATTGCCTGTGAGATTGTTGAAAGGGTCTGTGTTTCAAACGCCCAGGCGGCCCTGACAGGCCAGTCCTCTAATAAGTAAATGATGGCTTTATTCAGCCTGCGTGTCGTGCGGTGCGTGGGAAGGCACAGCAGCATGTGGTATCCTGTCCCCGCATGTTACAGGTGTGCGGATCGCACTCTGCTTGTCCTGAAAGGCAACTTCATTGTTCGGCAAACAGAGATCAGATGGAGACTGACAATCGTTGGATTAGCTCTCTTCCTCTATTAGCCGGTATGTGTCCCTGTCAGTCAGACCCATTTAAAGGGCCGGCCGCCACATGAAGATGATTCCTCACGCGGGACTCCTTGTTCTGCTGCGGTATACCTCAGTCATGAGAATAGCATACTAAACACTCGCCACGTTTCAAGCCTGAGTCTTGCTGAGTGCTTGGAGGTATATATGTGTGTGTGTGTGTGTATGTACATATGTATATAAACATATGTGTATACATGCAAATGTTTATATGCATATATACATATGTACACTACATGTATATATGTGTATGAGAATGACCTCACATTTCATGTGAACATCCATATATGAAATTACAGTCCTACTTAAGTTACTGTACTTTTTTTACCCTAAGGATATCGGAAAATTATGCCTGACAGTAAATGCTGTAAATCCTTTGAAAAAAAAAAACACACCAGAGCAGGGTTTATGGGTGAATTCAGACACACTGCAGGTGTGCAGCAAGAGCAGCCCAGGAGCACAAAACCAAAAAGCTGCACAGCTCTCCAGAGGCCTTTCCTTTCCTGTACTTACTGTAAGCACAACACATAAAACAAACAAACAAGCAACATGAAAAGCCTTAAAACAAATGTCCCGTTTCTCCTTTTATGAGCGAGGGCTCCTCCTGGGGACTGTATCTTTGATGGCGGTATCTTTATTTAGGGGACCCCTGTGCCACTTGAAAAGGCTTGTTCCGCTTATGGACCCAGTGAAAAAATGTTTCTTTTACTCAACCACCCGACCAACCCCCACTTTTTTGCTAAATGTCTTTGTTTTTTCAATGTGCAAAGGGATTCTCCTTTTTCTTCCGTGTGCTGTAAATGGCTGCTCTTTGAGCAGGGAGTTGTTATCCTTCCCTCGTTAAGGGTTTGAGGGTTCATGTGAGTGACCGCAATACGGTTTGCGTACTCTCCCTTTGAATTAGCATACTGGTGAAAAAAAAATTGCATGTATAAAATAGCTATCTGCCATAACAGGTCAAGGCAGTCCCCAAGAAACGATTACACTCGAGGGTCTGTCTCCAGTGCCTTCGTGGGGGAAAGGCCGCGGTGAATGTATCTTTTAGAGGGGAACGCACTGTGTCGTAGCAGCAGGCTCTGAAAGGGACCGCGGCTCGCTGTGTACCTTTTCTTATCTAAAAAGGCTTTGTCCCGCTGTGGGCAGCAGCATCACGACTTGTTTGGTGAAGATATGCGGGCTGAACTTCGCTGGCGAGAATTTGAAAGCGCCCTTTATGTGCGGTGCTTTCATTTGCATGCATGCATGTATATCAAGTGTTTCTTTTCACAGTCTTTGTGCATTATTTGAAACGGAATGCCCGCTCAGCTACTTCACTCATGGGTAGCAGCAGTGGCGAGGGCATTGGATTCCCTCACAAAGGGTACTGGGTTTGAATCCCATGTGGGAAGTTGTTTGCCCCCCAAGGCCTACATTAGCTAAGTTTCTCAAGTGAAATTGAATTGTAGAAGCAGGTTTCTGAATGTAAAATATTCAATTTTGTAATTCACATGGGAGGAGGGTGTTAAATATAATGAAATGCCCACTGCAAAACCTCTGTGGCCACATTTGGTGCTATCTCTTCCAATAAGTAGCAATGCTGGGACTCTGTCACCAAAGGAGAAGTTTTGACAGTAGTTGATGATTGTTGATCACTAAGTAGGATTAAAACTTATTGCTAAATTAGTTGCTAAACATTTTTAGGTTTTTGTTTCCCCATCTTCTCAGATTCCTGTCCTCTGCTCAACTCATCAGCTGTAGTTTTTGAGGAAAAAGATACATTTACAACAATTGTTCCATCTAAGGAATGATGACACAGTAAGACACCATACTTGCCATTTTTATACATTTTACTTCACTGTTAGGGAGAAGTCCTTATGTGGGACAATATTCTCCTTATGTGGGGTATTGCGTTTGATACTTTACAACTTTCTCAAGACCACAATAACAGTGCCCCCCCCACCCCAAGGAACTACTTTACACTAGTTTACAAGCACCCATGGATGCTTCTGTGATTGGCATTTAGCAGCAGGTTTCAGTTTTAAATCAAACTGAAGTATTCTGAAATAAGTCATACTAAAACAACAATTGGCAGGTTATGTCAATTACACATGTCTAATTGCTGGCACAATGCATAAAACCATCAAATTATGAAAAATAATTGAACAGTAAATGAAATGAATTGTGAATGTAGATAATCACAGATTGTAATTGACCGTAGTTCACCTGCATGTTCATTTTAGTCAGAAATTGAATTAAGCGATTGGGTCTTTCAATACGGAGAAGCACACTCGTGCCATTCTCTTAATTTAATTTGCTTGAAAATTTCTTAAATCTTGAGCAAAGTGATAATTCAATTACTTATAGATTCCCCTCAGATATATACAAGTCACTGAAGAAATACTGATTAATCAAGAGAACAAACTATGATGATGTTTTGAATTATTTTAGTGCATTGAATATTTATATTAACTCTATTTTCATACCAAATATATGAGAGAAGTCTGAGATGGTGTTCTTAAACTTCCATTGCAATATGCACTCAAGTAATTGATTGACATGGTTAGTTTTCATTGGTGAGAAATATTGTGATCATTTCTGATTGCAGGTATCCCCTAACTGTAGATAGGTATAACTTGTTGCTGTCTGAATGTTCTGAGCAGTTGAAAGATTACTCTGCTAATTGGAAGAAAGGGAATGAAGTCCATAGTTGTTGCAGGGTAACAAGATTTAATAAGTCTATCAGCGTGTGATTGATTGACCAGAAGAGTAGAGGGAATTACACAGTGTGTCCCTGATAACTTGGCTCATCAGTCAGCTTGTCTTGACTCAAGGACTTCAATACTATTCTGTCCAGTAGATCATTAATACATGACTGAAAAAAAAACCCAACATACAACATCACAGGTGTGAATTTACCCAGAGTCATACAGTAAATATTACATGGACTTTTCAGCTGAAGATTTCCTGTATAACAGGAAGCCCTGTTTCAGAATGATTTGGTGGTGCCCTCCAGATGCCAACTTGAGAATTGATTGAGAGCTTTTTGTCATCAAGCTCACAGGAACAAGAACTGTGTTTGGTGTCAGAATACCACCTGCTTTCCTGCATACTGTTCTCAGAGTGGATTGTGGTGGTAGCAGTAAGTAGTTCTGCTTCATGCAAAGGCAAAGAGTATAGATTTTTCCAGAAAAGCAGAAATCCATCAATAATGTGTTGAATATTGTGTAATCTTGATAGTGTACATTGTCCAAAAAATCAAGGTCTTTAGTTATATATGCCGCAGTTGATGACCTTGGTTAATACAATGTCGCAACATCATTATGTTTATGGAAATGTGCCATATTCACGCAAAGAGGAAAAAAAATGCACTTTCCCTGTAACAAAAGAATCGTTAAGCTCTAATAACTTATTACATTTATTAAGGTCTTAACTAGTGTGATAAGTTCCTACACCCAGGTGGCCATCAAAATGCCTGATTCTCTTATCAGGTGTACACTTAAGTGGAATTAAAACAGACCCGTTCAAGAACGCATTCATCCATGAGTTTAATTAATATTAAAGGAGTGGCAGACACAATAGCCCCGCCGTATTTGAAATCTTAACCCCCGAAACCCTCATTAGGAATGCTTTTCATATCTCTCAGCTGCACCAGTCTAATCTGACGTGCGTGGATGTGACCGGGTGAAACGCGCCGTTAATTCCACATTCGGGCTGGGTATGTGTTAAGGCAGGGGAGACAAGTCGAACGTGCCACGGGAGCCAGCCTGTGACCTGACTGCAATTGCCTGGCAGGGTGTTAATTGGGAAGGTGCGCCAATCCGTTGGTGTTGGGTGTCCCACAGCAGAGTCCCGTTTGGTTTTTCTGCCTCCACACTGGTCTGAGGTATTCTTTTTTTTTTTTTTGCAAGGACAATATTAATGGATCAAATTTACCAATTACGATTGGCACCGAACAAATAGCATTTCCATTTCCACATGATAATATATGTACGTCTGTGCATGTGCATATGTGTCTGTGTGTGTGTATGCATCTGTGCACATGCGTTTGTGAGAGTATGATGTTTCTTGCTTTATTCACTTGACTCAATATGATGCAATTTTTTAATATCATTGTATGTCTACTATAAATGTGCTATTATTGTATTTATAAAAATAGGCCAAAATCTGTTTGGCCTGACTAGCTTCAAATCAAGACTATAGTTTCATAGCCACTCACCTTATGATGTCATATTTACATTATTGTCTGTGACATTTACTTCTCAGATTCATCTAATATATAAAATGTGAAGCACACAACACTAGAATTATCAGCAATTGGACAGGGCAATTTTCTTGCACAAAATGAGTATTTGACCTGCCAATATTTTACTCTCTGGTTAACATTGTAGCTAAAATAAATATAAACTTGGCAGCCAATAATAAACAATGTCAAAGAATTTAATTGTGCTCCTTGTTATCTCTTTTTAGTGATTGAATATTGAGTTCAATCAAGATTATAACCAATAATTGAGTATTGCATGTTGCCTTTGTTAGCCAGCTCCACCAGTATTCACAGCATTGAAAACACTTTGCCAGCTGCGTTCATATAAAGCCTTATGACAAAGGACAAAGGCTCAAAGGCTCCATAACCACACCACAAACAACACTTCTCAAATAGACTTTTCTTCCATGGGCAGCTCTATTGAGTCAATGCAGGTTGTTAGGAACATTTATTTAGGGAAATGAGAAAGATCAGAAATGGCAAGGAGAGATTTCCAATCCCATCGAAAAAGATCTACTTGTCAAAAATGCAATATAGAGAATGAATGCGTATTCAAAGTTGGCAACGGCACCCTACCTTGAAAACAATGGAACAGGCAACATTTTTTGCCCGTTTTGATAAACTACTGGTGGTTTGCCATATATAACTGAACTTATTCTCTATTAAAGTGCAATGGAACCCATTCTCTAAAGCTAGTAGTTTGAAATACAGTCATTGTTTACTATTTCACTCTTCATTTCAACCTATTTTGTCAAAGCACATAGGAGCAAAGCACATTTTGCATAAATAAACATAGCAACTACGAAGCTGCTGGATGAGTTGATCTGGTTGCCACAGGTTAGCATCTGAGTTATGCTTTCCTCTCAGCATGAACTGCTTTTTACACTATTAGCATTATATCCTCGAAAGTCTGGGCTGTTACTCATTCCCATTTGATGAAGTGAATTTTATGTCGAGAGAAGTCCAAGCCTTAACTGACCTTAATGTTTATTTCGATGAACAGAAGAATATGAGGCATGCCCATGCGGCGCAAACAGAAATTGTATGTCTGCATGGAAATACTGCAGGAGCCATCATTCCTAACATTGTTTCATTGGCCTTCATTCCTCTCAAATTGTTGTACCACATCCAGAAACACACACACACACACACACACACACAGGCACACACACCCCCACCTTATTTTGCAATGTGAAATCGACAATTTGTGCAAAAAAAAAAAAAAACCTTTTTGAAAAGATACAGCACCCCTTTCCATCCATTTAAAGATGTAAACGCCATTCTCCGATACAGGAGGTAAAATGCCGTTCTCTTCAGAATGTGCACAACCTTCAATTTAACCCCACCACCATTATGTTCAATGGAGAATGGCCTTTCCATTGTCAAAGATGCGGCATCCTATTTTTTCAGCAAAAGGATTTAATTAAAACCAATGTATTCCAAAAGCAAAGGTAATTTCAGGATACAATCGTACTAAATGTGTCTTGAACAGATAATTCTACTTAATGGAGGCATTTGAATATGTTGGTTGAAGGCTGCATACTACCATGAAAAATATACGATTTATCCAGAGACCACAGCAATGGATTGGCTTAATAGACATAAGTAAATTAACAAATAAAAGTGACATAGCTCGCCATTTACAATCAGCACATTCATAGGCTTTAGCATGATGCATTAAGTAAGGGAAAAATCACAAAGCTTGAATCAGCCTAAAAATGCTTTGATTTCAAGGCAACAGTATATCTGTTCAAGCTATCAGCCTTGACACAACAAGAAATGAACACATACACACTTATTCATTTTAGCATGACAAAACAACACATTTGTTTTCAATTTTTCCGTATTTGAACTGCATAATATAATAGAAAAAATGAGGGGAGTAATTAATAATTGGGTGCACGTCCTCTATGCAGCATTATAGTGCAAAAGTCATAATATCCTTGCCTACCAGCAGTGAATACGTTTTTTAAATGTGTTTTTCTTTGGTCCTGACTCAGTTTATTCACGATGCATTTTCTGCCTAACTCTGAGGAATATTAACAACTGTTTTTTTAAGCAGCACTTCGACAAAATATTTTTTCCTTGCTGTCACTGAAAACCAGTTGAGAAGTTAATAAATATATAATTGAAAATAAAAATCTCATCAAAAAAAAAGAAGAGGCGGCAGCACATGCTCAGTGGAAGTTCCCTGGTCTGTGGGGCCCTGGCTGAAGCGGAGCTGGGCCGACCTGTCAAATCGGCTGATGATATCTTCATCAGTGAATGGAGGGGGAAAAAAATACTATCAAGGCCAGTTGTGTGTGTGTTTTGAGGCAGTGGGAGTGAGAAGTGGGGATGTGTACTGTCAGATTCAACAGCAGAGAACCATGGTGGGGGGCACCCATTGTGACATGTGCTGCGCAGACATAATGAATTATATTATAATTACAATACAAGTTTGTCAAAAAGAGAAAAGAGATATTTGACTAGGGGGTGGGGTGCGTGGCTCCGGAGAGTCCCGCCCTACTCCAGAGAGGGCCTGAACAGCATTTCTATTGAGACTGTTTTAACTTGACACGAATCTCAATGCGAATGCACACAACAGATATCTCCACTGAATGAGGCCTGCTTTATGTTCTGAAATGAAAGCCGGAGAGAAAGGAACCCTGAACCCTTGTCGCAATATGGCCCGCTTTGTCTGACACACATCTGGAAGCATGCCGAATTTTGGGGGTTTGAGAGCGGGAGAGGCGAGCGCGTCGGGTCCTTGTGTTTGCGCGCGCGGAACGTGCGGTCGCGGTCGCCTCTTTCTCTCATTACGAACGATCGACGGGGATCGGTAGCGGGTGTGAATGACGAGCCTCAGACATGCCACCTGTCAAGTGGTGCGCTGTGGCCCTGTCCTGTCCTCACGTATTCACACCCGAGGAAAGTGGGGGGGGGGGGGGTGGAAAACATGCACAAAAAAGAAAAGAAAAACTCGCCGTGAAAACGAGGGAGACGCAGCAAACGAAGGGTGAGAAGGCGAGGATGTCATGGACGGGTGTGTGTGTGTGGGGGGGGGGGGGTGTTGTGGTGGCAGTGAGATGGGGGATTTTATATGTGTGTGTGTGTGTGTGTGTGTGTGTGTGTGCGCGTGTGTCCGTTGGGGGAGGGGAGAGGGGGGAGAGAAGCAGAGGGGAGGGTGAGCTGGCAGTGAGTGAGTAGATGAGGATTTGACAGCGAGGTGACGGAGAGTTCAAACAAAATGAGGCCTGTAGATTAGCAAAGCTCCCCTCCGTGACAGGTGTCGTCTCAGGGGGCAGTCTGTCACTCTGCCTGCTGCCACTCTTTATATAATACCGGGGGGTGTCGGGGGGGGGGCATCGCCAGCCTCACCTCACCGGGCATGTCTTACTGGGGTCCCCCTGCCAGTCATTGAGATTACAGCCCTATGGACCGAGCAGAGTGCCAAGCCATGTGACAACATAGTTGAGCCACAATCTATCCATCATGGCTTTATACCATAAGTTCACTTGTGGTATAAAGCATTTCTCAGACAGGGATTTGATGTAATATTGTACAATACAAGCACATAACATTGCACAAATCTTTTAATAATTTCACTTGCGTGTTGGATAATTTGCTGCAATAGTGCTTCCTGAGTTATCAGTATCTTGACTGGATGGGGTTTGGGGTTGGGGGTAGAAGGGTATAGTAAGAGTTACTCGTGTTAGCCGTTCCATATTATCATCATTCTTATTATTCTCATTATTATCATTCTTATTCGTCATGTAGTTTTATTTTATGTACTTCACTGTATTTGATTTGACTTATTGACTTCTGTTTACAGTATGTCTAAAGACTGTTTACAAGATGTCTAAATCACACATTCATTGCTGCTTATACATCCACCCAATTAATAAAGATGTATTATAATATAAAACGCAGAGAAATAGTCACAAAATCACAAAAAGGGAGGAAAAAATTCTGGAAGTAATAACAGAGCACAGATGAGGGCGACCTTCATCTTGACTGTAGGCACAGGTTGGCCTATTGCTTGCACTGGCTGCAGCATCCTGTGATGCTCATGGGAGCACCAGCAGAACCTCAGGACCCCCTTCGGTAACCAGCCTAGGGGGGAGCCGGAGGCACCCTCTCACCGTCCCCCAGGGCGAGACCTGCTGCTACCTGTCCAACACTTCAGCCATCTGGCCCGTGGAACGGGCGGCATCTCTGCAGCGCCCCTGCGAGTGGGCAGGAGGCGGGATCTGTTTCGGGATTTGGGGGAGGGACTATTAATACTTGATCAAAGCCCCTCCCCTTCTGTGCTTCACCATAGAAACGCATGGCGTATTCTTCCTGGACACAAGTCCATGGCATAGTCTTTGGGAATATGGACTGTGGGTCAATACCATAAGACCCCAGGAACCTCATGAGTTTATTGCATCCATGGTATGGATCTGTGATTATAATCATTACCATTAAAATGAAAGATGGTGATTTACTGAAGGGTCAGCTTAAGACACCAAAATAATACATTACCACACAGATGCGGCAGAAGCAAATCGTGTGGTTTTTTTTAGGAATGAAGTGCCGCCATTTCATGAGCCAAAGGGACAGGAGGGCATTGCCAATGGGTAGCAGTGAAGGATATAAATCTGATCAGCTTGGTGCCATTTTTCTTGTAGACAGAAGAGGGGTGCCCCCGCTGTTGACTTTGTCAGGAAAGCCAGCTCCGGGAGGAAAGCAGTGCTGGAGGAGTTAAGCCGGCGAGCCACACCGCCGACCGCAAATTGCACTGTAAGTCATTCAGAGTCCCGCCATACCTGCTGCCGCATTTATAATGACGGCGCAGGGGACCGGGGCCCTTGGACTCAATGGGAAATGGAAGACCTGCGATACGTCTCCTGTTAAAACGCAAATGACCGGCGTACATTAGGGTGTTAAAATATTCATACCGTGCGGAGGAAAAAAAAGCCGGAGGTTAGGTGTGTTTTGGTGCTCTGTCAATTGAAAAACCTGTTCTGAATAATAATGGGACAAAACATTATCAGAGAGGCAGTGGAAATAAAGCGGAGAGTGTCAGGGGCTTAGACTCCATAGATAATAGCAATAACAGACAATAGCAGAATAATGATAATGTTAACAACAGCAACAATGAGAATAATAACAACTGTAGCAATAGCGCTAATGGTAAAACGGCAATGTGTGATTTATAGATGCTGTTAGAATGTGAACTGGAAGACAGGAATCCCTACACCTAGACCTTATTAGCTCATTGTTTCAGAGAAGGCCAGGTTTATTGATATTAAGATGTTTGTGAGATCATGTGATAAAAGGTTTTTCCGAGATTAACTTTTTTTTTGGCAAAGTAGCAACCTAACAGCCGCCGTGCTCTTTGTTGCCCTTTGCTTTTTAAGAATGAATCGTATAGCCGTGTTGTCTTCACACGGTAACTTTGGGCCCGCGAACCCCGGGACATATGGGAAATATTCCTGCTTTCGGCACAGTTGCGCTTCTGTGAGTAATGAGACGTGTGCCCCGCGATGTTTGTCAGAGACTCCTATTAAAGGACATGCCCCAGGGTATTCTGGGAGTATTTTGAGCAGAAAAATGTGATGCGATATGATCATGTACAATTCGCAACCACATCAAAGTCACACATGTTCTCGCATTCTTCTTCAAATTGTCCTTTAACTGTTGCATCAAGAGGAGAAACTGTTATGTAGACCTGTTTAAGGCTGTTGATAATACTGATGTTCAGATTATAATAACTTCAGTTAAAAGACATTAATCTGAATTCATCTATCACAGCGAGAGAGTTTCTCTTTCCGAGTTGTGCACAAGACTTGGTTTGATGAGAAATTAGCTTTGATGTATTTCTGTCTATATGGTATGGCCAAATGTTAATTATAAAGTTGATGTGTTAACTCCTGGTTCTTCAGAAAAATGATAGTACATTAAAATGGGGTTAAACTGGCTGAATGAACATTTCCTCCACTCGTCTTTCTGTCTATTGGTGTCAGCTTGTGTCTCACGTGAATGTTATTTTGCGTAACAGCATGGCGGCATGCTGATCATTGCAATTTCATTAGGAGCTTTCTTTTCTTCTTCTCCAATGTGGAGCAAAAAAAAAAATGATGGCAGATTCACAACAGCAATGGAACAGCCCGAGGACTGCATTAGTGCTGGTCTGACTTTGATAACATTTTAGACTTTCATTTCAAGTATGTTCCAAATTCACAAATGCAATAATAGTGATAATAACATTATAGACACAGGTCTGGTACATTCCTATTGAAAAGACACAGGAACAAAGTGTTCCACAAAATAAGCCAGAGATGTAGTAATGGGGCATTTCTAGGTGCAACTGATAGATCACTAACAGACCTGTGAAATTTTCAACTATACAAACTTTGGCCTCCTGTGCAATTTAAGGTATAGTTTCAGATGTTGGTTAGTTATTTAAGTTAATACTTCATAAGGGATGAAAATGAAAGTGTATATGTACATTAATATAAATTATTATTATTATTATTATTATTATTATTATTACTGTTGTTAAGAATATACATTTTAAGACTAAAAACATATAAATGCACTCACAAGTTCAACCGATCTTGAACTGAAGGAATGCCCTTTCACTTTGACAGCTTTGTCATTTAGAGGTCTTTGGATTGTTTCCTACCACAGCAGATTTGCTTTCCCAACACGTACATTGGGAGATGAGCAGTGGTACATAGGATATTGCAGCAGTGGCTTTGTGGAGCAACAACGCAGTATAACTCATGAGTGGCACTTAATTTCTCACTCTCTAATGGCTTGACACTTGGGGCACGCCATGGTACAGTGCTGGGGGTGGCTTTTTGAAATGGGTGGGGTATGTTCTGCAGAGAAAGTACCAGTGTAAACACAACTATTGGTTTGTGTCCGCCTGGTCTGTCAATTTGAGCTGCAGTTCATAAGAACATCCCTTGCATCTGAATTGTCATCAGTTTGACATACATTCATCAAAACATGTATATATTTTTGTTTATGAGGGATTTTTTTTTTTTTTATTGAGGCGTGGGAAGCAATAAAGTGAAACTATGAGCAGAAGAAAAAAAAAACAGAAAAGAAAATAAGAAGCAAAGGTTGGCTGGTGGAAGGGTAAAAGTTTATATTGTATTTTCCTCTTATTTATTTATATATCGTGTTTTGTCTTTTAGATTTACCTTTACACACATATGCACAAATTCGGAGTCACTATTTGTACTCTGCACACGTTTATTCAGATGCAAAAAGCACCCGATATAAATTCCGAGCTGGAGCCGCCGAGCCCCGCTCCTGCAACAAACACGGCAGCAGCCCTGCGGCTGTTTTCACATTATCACACGCCAGTAGCCCGCAAAAGCACGGCAGGTACATAACATCATGGCATAATTGTGCTGTGACATCCTGAACCTGCCGTTGATACATAACCATGTTCATTTTCCCATAGTGCCGGGCCGGCCATCGGAATCAGGGAGATGAGTGTAATTTGAGCCACCTACACCGCAGCGAAAAGAGCAGGTCAGTGACTGAATAAATACAAATTAAAACTGATGCAGGTCTCATTTATGCTTGACCAATCTGTCTGCTGAGCCAGCAATAAGCAGGGCAGTCAGACTCATGCCACAGCTTCCAGATAATTCTGCATAACTGGAAGGAAAAAAACTCCAAGATAATGCATTCCCTTTGACTTCTACGTTTAAACTTACATATTTGTTATGCCATTTGCTCCTTAATGTTAGCCAATGAATTGGTCAGCTATTTTAATAAGTCATAATAGTGAAAGTGTTAGCACTTTGAAGTAAAATTGTAATAATAGTAGTAGCAGTCTTCAGAGTTTTTGTCATTGTAAAAATAGTAATAATGACAGCAGGAGTAGAACTAACAATGCAAATTCTAACCTTGTGTTATGCTCTGAAATATATTAAAAATAACTGAGGTGAAAATCGATGTGAATTCTTTTGCACTTGTTCTGTCTGCTTCAAGAAAAAGTATTTATTTGTAGTTGATTAAATGTACAATCAAGATACTTGCTTCTGCTGTTACAGTAATTAACATTAAATAAATGAAAGGTTGTTTCATAGTGACAGCACATCAGTGGTTTGAGGAATGTTCCAGAATGCTCTTTGATATTAAGAGGCTGGTCGCATAGATGCACATATGCTGAAATATTTGTATTTATGTTTGCCTCTGAGACATTGTTTGTTTCATAACATTTCTGCTGACTTTCCCTGATCCCACAAGAGGGCCACAGCAAAGCTGGCTATCTCTCTCCCTGTAGACAGTCAGTTCTGATTCATAGAAAAAAAGAAGAAATATTTATGTAAAATCTAAATGTGGAAGACTTCCACAGCCTGTGTCACAGATGTTATCAAACATATTGAAGTTTGAATCTTAAGAAAAATTCTTTAAGAAAGTTCTGAAATGCAAAGCTTTGTGTGTGTGTGTGTGTGTGTGTGTGTGTGTGTGTGTGTGTGTGTGTGTGTGTATGTGTGTGTGTGTGCGCGCGCGAGTGTGTCAGGCAGTGTCAGGGATGGCTGGAAATGAAAAATACACTGATAGGCACACATGAGCCTGTCTGAGTGACAGCTTCATTTTGATATCGAGACTGTGTGTGTGTGTGTGTGTGTGTGTGAGGGAGCAGCATGGCTGTCCCTCTGAAACGCTGTCACAGCCTGTCTGACTGGCAGTTCAAGAGCTCTTCATTAGTGCAGCTCTGTGTCTCGGCAAGGGGAAGGTGCCACGCCCAGCCCCGGGACCTGTAACCTTTAGATTTAATCAGAGGTTCAAACTGCACTGAGGAGCAATGCAGTCTCAAGTGCATCTTTCAGACACAAGGCTTAATATGAGACCAGACAGACTTAAACCTGAGCTTCAATATCCCACAAAACAGTTAACAACCTCAAAAAATAACTTTGCCATCATTTGCCATCATTATATTCTGATGTACAACATTTTATTAGTTAAACTGAAGTAGTTAAATTGAGTATCTGTGCATATATATATATATATATATATATATATATATGTATGTGTGTGTACAGATAGCACATAGAAGATTATCTCACTATACTGATGCTGAGTTCAGATAAGTATACTATATAGTCTATGTCCAGGAACAATTCTCTCCAGCTTATCTGCTTTATCCCTATAGACTTACTTAAGCAGTTTTTGTACATTGTTAAATAGGTTGCCAGATGTCATTTTATGAGAGTTTAAACTGTGCATGTTTATGCCTACATGCATGCAATATTCCATTTCAAAGAGTTTTTATTTTTTACTTATTTATTTGCTTTTCATGAGCTGGGTTAGTGCTGAGTCAGGTCAGATTTTTGAGAACATTCACAATATTCAAGAGTTTTAATCCTATTAAAGTCATTGAGATTTTAGATTTACTATTTTGAGGATTCCCCATCAATATCAGATGGAACAACATTGGTTCACGTACTGTTTCTGTACCAACTTCAATGCCACCATGTATTTTCTTATTGATTTTTTCTCATATTTGTCATAATTTGTTTGACAGTTTGACTTAATGCAGTACCATGAGGCATCAGTCAGAGAAAAGGGTTCCTGTAGTTCAGCTTTCCTACTAGCTCCACATTTGTAAAACTTCAGTAGGACAGAAAAGTATACATGCACTGGGCTTTTGTGTTGCTAAGATCTCCATTAAAATGCAAATCTTCCCATTTGGAATTCACATCTCAGAACATGTTTTTTTATCTCTCTCTCTCTTTTTTTTTAGTAAGTACAGAGAGCCCGGGGAACACTGGTGTCTGGAAAGAGCCAAGGGATTCTTCAATACAGAAGTATAATAACTCTGCGTTTACACAGTCTGCGGCCTGTGGGACTAATGCAGTCCTCCAAGCAACAAACACAAGAGATGCACGTAACATTCACACCGCACACACATTCACACATCACGTCTCCAGCAATCAGATGTCAGGCAGGAAAGAAAGACCACAATAGGAAAAATGCATGTTTATAAAAAGCAAGGAGGCTAACCCTTCCGAAAGGATTTAGAGGGGACATTTGCCGATCAGAACATTCCGAAGTGATACGAATGTGTGTTTATTATGTGAGACTAAACTCCGCATATGCACACCACCTACATGAGCACACACACACACACACACACACACACACACACACACACAGAAACACACAGGGGCAGGTTAAGATGGTGGTAATTGATGGCGTCAGCAGATGAGAGAAAACGGTAATGTGACAAGGAGCAGACATGAAGCAGTGGCTCAAATCAGCACTCCCTTCATTACTGGACAAAGCGGACCTGCTTCCATTAGAACAATACGCCCAGAGCAACAGATAATAGGTCCCGTCGCGACATTCTGGAAATTCCTGGCCTGGTAACGTGGGAGGAGGGCAAGGCAGGGTCTCTCGGTCCCGTAGCTATTACTGCATCACCCCTGGCTGTGTGTTCACCGATGCACACATCAAATGAGATCAGCGCAGGGGGATTTCATGTTCTGGCCACCACTGGATCACAATGTACAAGCACTTTTTTTTTTTTCTTTTTTTCCCTCTCTCTTTAGAAAAAAAAACTGATGAGTGATCTACATGCCTCGAAAATAGCCCCTGGTTATTTTTCAAGGCGGCCGGTGGAAGATGATTATTTATGGATTTATTTTTCTTTTTTAGCAAATTAAAAACTCCTATTTTTACACTCTGAATTCCCATGGTCATGAGTCTGAAACACCCACAGTTTCTGTTCACTTTAGCTGCTAATTAGCTGATAAATTCCCTTGTTCCCCTCGGTTATATTGATTAATGACACAACCCACTTATCATGGTAACCATTACAACAGAAATCTGATTTTTTTAATGAAAATATATAAATACAATTAGTAGAATTTACTCCTTCCTCCTCAAATAGAATTTACCTCTTCCCATTGAAAAACAGAAATGAAAGTGTTCCACCTTTTGCTATACAAAGGCAACTACTGGATAATTGTACTTTTATCATTAATGAATTGTTTCATTAAATATTCTTTGTTCTAGAGGAGCCACACCCTCCTGTGTGTGTGTTTATGGGGTTTGCCTTATTCTTAACTTTAAGTTATGACTCTCAGAGAGCGCAATGATTTCCAAATATTTTCTAATCACTACAGCTTTTTCAGTCACTAAAATGAACAAATAAAGCAAATTACAAACACATATTGCAACAACATTTTTATTCATCTCATCTATTTATCTATTGAAATACCGTGGCAGGGATGGCCATGTAAAATTCTATAATTTCTAAAGCCTTATCAACAGAAAACCAAACTGATTATTTCCATTTTTCAGTATTTCTACATCTTTTTTTTTATAAAGCATCACATTTTGCCAAAGCTTGTCAACCTTTTATTTACTTGTCACTCTCACCCAGTTCTTCTCTGTTAATTAAACAGGTCGAGGTGTTCAGTCTTGCCACTAAAGGGACCGCAGGTGAATGCTAAATTTGCTAATTGGATAATGAAATCCCCTGCTGTGCAGACAAAACTGAAAGAGTGCAGTGGTGTGTGGTCTGAATGATGTGAAAGCAGCTGAAGCTATGCAGAGCATAGTTAGATTACATAGCTTGTATGTTCACTAGAAGGACACAAGAGCCGATTAAAAAAGAAACAGGTATGAAGCCCTATTTTCTCCAGGGAGAAGGAGAGTGAGATGGATGGATTCTGGTCACTGTTGTCACTAAGAACAAGTTGCTGCATTTGTTTGTTTCTTTATTTTTTGCTCGACATGGTACTCTGTGTGCTTGACATTACATGACCACATAACCCTAGTGCTAATCATAACCATCACTCTCATTAATGTTGATATCAGTGGCTGGGGGTTCATACTGAGGATTTACACGGGGTCTTAATAGTAACATTCAGCATCAGCGTTTGGTAATTCATTTGGACAAGACAGAGTGCAAAGGTTTTTGTTTTTGGTTTTTGTCTGCCTTTTTTTTTCTTTTTCTTTTCTTTTTTTTTTTTTTTGCTATGCACAGACCAACCAATGTCACCAGTACACACAAAGCATTAGTCTTGTCTTACAGACAGGAATTGACATCCAGCTGTTTTCCTTTTGTGTCTTCTCAGGGTTATGAAACTCACTTTCACTCATTGAGTGAGTCCATTTTATCCATATCTTTTTATTTGTTTCGTGTTTTATCAAAATAAAATCTTTTTGACATGAAATTTGATTTTCAAAATTGCCATAACACATAGGCTAACATCGCCAAGTTATAATGTACAGGAACCTGGCAGCTAATCAGACATCAGCTCAATTACAGCTAGTCCAAGAAACAAGTTTTAGTATTTGTAGGTTACCACCCACTCATGCTCTCAGATTTATGAATATGTATATAAATTATTTCACCCAAGGTCTACACTTCTTTACTGAGCAATTGACATTCACACAACATTTGACTTTCACTCACAGTTAAATGCACAGGTTAATTTTCTTCTTTACAAATGCAGATCAAAAACCCAGATATAACTGAAACTAATGAAAAAAGGATTGTATTTGAGAAAAGTAAATCACAGTGTTATGCTATACAAGAGACATTAAAAAGTGAGATTCTTGGCCTGGTATTTTAGACTTCCCTTATAGGTCCCTGAGCGGTTAAAAATTCAATGGGTAAGATTCATTTGGGCTGTTTGTGAATTTGAGGAACATTTATAAATTGGGTTTTAAAGGATGGACTGAGGCTTAGATGAAGCTTGCTGAGTTTTTTTTACTATTTCAACATGCACTGAATCATGGGAAAAAGATACTATCTGTGCTCTTCAGAGAAAAGGTGGATTTTTTCTAGCAGTAAGCTAACACGCTTAATTGTAATATGCAAATGAGAGCAATTACAAAGCTTTTAGGTGAAGAGATGACAGCTGAGGTTGGAATTGGAGTAGGCCTCACCCAAGTAGTTGTCATGGAAACATTGAGGAATAACCTTACTGTCAAATAATAATAGTGGGGGGTGGTGCAGAAATACCAAAGACAGCATCTCATTAAAACCTTGCCTACATTAACCCCTCTTCACCGAAATACAGAAACATCCACAATGGAAAATGAAAGGCTCATCCTAAACTTCTCCAGTGCTTTGTAGCTACTTCTGTTAAAGTTGCCAGTTTCATGTTGGCAGTGAATACTTCTTGAATCCTAGAACTGTTTGGTTGTATCACTGTATGTGTGAACTTTGATTGAATATCATCACAGGTGTCCCCTGTAACCAGTAAAGCACACCTGCTTGAGCTTGCTTGAAGTACCTGGGCAGTCAATTCATTGATCGCTGTAGCTGCTGGGTAGCTGCTTGCTCAGATTTTAATTTGTATTATAAATGATAAATTATTATAAATTTATCTGGCCTATCCTTAGTCCAAAAGCCCACCATGCATAGACAAACAATCATCCCTTTACAGTAACAGAGTAGTGGCTTTGTTGTTGCAATATGCATTGTGTGCTGTAACTGGATATAAGATGAATAGTGTTGCTATACTTTGTGATACTTTTCATTACCATCTTTATAATGATGATTGTCTATTTTTATACTCTTGGATGTGTTATGCTGCTATATGTCATATGCTGTCAGTCTGCCTAAATGAATATATGATCAACACCAAACAACAACTACTGCTAAGACAGCTTGTACCACAATAACCACTTCTTAAGCAAAGTAAATCTTAAACATGGTCAAGGAATTACAACGAATGATTGAGTGAATTAAATTTGATCTAATTTTATCTAAAAGTCCAACACCTTTCTGAAAAAAAATCGTTATACATCTTCTTCTTCTTCTTTTATTATTTTTATTATTATTATTATTATTATTATTATTATTATTATTTCCTACAAGAAATGAGTCCAGTTAATTCTTCAAAGCACGCTTGAGTAAATTAGAAGACAGTGAGTTTAAAATCAATTTGCTTTAAAGCTTGATAGACCCAATTATTCTTAAACACATAAACAAAAAAATTATTCTTAAAAGAGAGATGTTATTGAAAGTGATAACATCATCCCATAGTTGCAAACCCTTCTTTATTTACTGGAAATTAGGAGTATGACACAATGGTGTATGCAGCAAGCATACTAAATGAAAATTTTAGTCACAAATGGATGTTTTCTATGGCAATTTATTTTACAATTACTCTTATAGAGGCTTTCATGAATTAAATATGAGTTCTGTCTCGGAATTAGACGTTATAAAGCTAAATTACAAGAGGCAGGCTGTAATTGAGGTGGTTGCAACATGGGCCTACTGAACTAATCCCTGGCTGGGTCATGTGACCGGCCGTCCTCCAATGGCGGGGCCCGGCTCCGCCACAAAGCTGCTGCAGCTGAGAAAATTGATTTCTCAGCTGAGTAGTATTTGATAGCTTTTGAAATCAGAAATTGAAATTAACTAACCTACGCCCCATCATTACAAAAGAGCAAATTAAAATTGCAACCGTGTTTCCTATTGGCAGTGTGTGGGCCTGCCAAGGTAAATTTGTAAATAGATTTTAAGATGCATTCTCGCTCTCTACTCGGCCTGCTGCAAAGTTGACTGAAGTGCCCGTTTAAATTATTTATCAAAAATCAAGCTCAAGATGTCCTTGTACGGCTTAGAGCCTATTCATTTAAAAAGAACCACAGTATCAGGAGAGTGCAAATAACAGAGGATTGTATTTAGATTACTGTCCTAGATAGCACATGGCATTATAATGATAGATAGTGAAATTACTTTTCTCCTCTAAAATTAAAATGCAGTACTACCTGATCTGAATCTGAATTAGTTACGTCTTTTCATCTTTGAATGAACATGCTATTAAAGTCAGATTGGCTCAGCCTTTTACTCCTGTAAAAGCATTTTTTCTGTTGTTTGTGTCTGTGTGTGTGTGTTTTTTTTACGAAATCCATGGCCTCTTTAGGTTGAAGTTTTTTCTTAGAATAATGACTGTGTTTCTTCTTTTCTGAGTTCTTTTTTTTTCACTTCACGTGTAGTCACATTTGCAAAAGATTGATCACATATCTAAAAAAAAGTGTAAATCATCAATTGCGTTTTCCTCTTAGCACTGCCAGAGGGTCTGTGTAAGTGATATAAGTCTCTGAAAAACCTATGCATTTACATAGTAAATAGAACATCTCATTATGATGTAGGTGAATGAATGAATTTGCATAGATTTTTCATTTAGAAGTTCAAAACAAGACAATAAACCTTTGCAACAGTGTTTTTTTTCTGTCTGTCCGTCTGTCTCAAGTAGATGTTCATGACTCCCTTGACATATCTATATTTGCATGAAATAACTGTAAACCCATGTATTTGCTCTTAATGTTGAGTGGAACAGGTTTCCTAGTAGGTCTGTGAGGTCATGCTGCGTATACATTAAAAGACTGTTGCTGTGTTATGAAGTGTGACTTCACTATGGAAGTCATCAAATATGTATTATATTTTATATATACTTTTATTCTTGTGTTGGATGACTTCAGGGAGAGAACAACAGGCAATCACAAATCCACAGTGATTTCCTCTAATGACATTGACAGCTGATTTGCCTTAAATAATTGAATTTTTGATGGTAATGTCATTTTAAATGTAAACATTAAACACTGTTTGCTATAACTAGATTATGTGGCAAATTTGTTAAGTTCCATTTTAGCATTTTTGCAATCATTATCTTATCAAGAAGGTATTGTATTGCATTTTATGTTATATACTGTTATATAACCTAATATATATATATATATATATATATATATATATATATATACTGTATATAACTGTTTGTTACTGTAGGTTTGGATATAGGGCCAAGTTTTTGTAGCTGTGTGCATCTATTTGCACAAGCACTAACAGTAGAATGGTTATACATTATAGTTTACCAGTGATTATTTATTATATATATTTACAAAAGTTTTAATCTGCTTAGACCACAGGTAACTCATTTGCAATAGAAATAATTAAGTATCATTGCTGTTAACTTGTGTCTTCTGTTGTAATTTTTGCTTATTAATTGAATATTCAATTAAAATTGAATGTTAAACAGGCTTTTATATTAATATGAAAGATGATATGGCCATGGAGTATTTTGGAGTATTTTAAACAATCATGGCATAATCCATAAAGTGTCCCAGTATTTGATTTTCATTTACAAATGTGTTAACTTCAATTTGCCTGACATTCAATGAGCAAAATTTACTCTTAGTATGAAATGGTGTCCTGAACAGGTTTGTTTGAGGAAGTAAAAGCTGTCCAGGCCAGTAACATTACAGACAGGTTAAAAAAGGTTTGAGTGACAATGGTGACACTCACAATTACGTAGTCTTGAGTTAGTCTGTAACCCCAGCAGTGGAGGTGAGGCATTTTGAAAAAAATAGAATTTTGCTTGTGCCCAGCTTAATCCAGTCTTGCTGAAAGCCATTTCAACATTGTTTGTCCCATAGCTGCTAAGTTGCTTTGTATACTTGACAGACAGACATTCCAAAGCAGGTGTGTTCACAAGAGTGGGAGTTCAAAATCAATTCTGCAGATGGAATGAATTAGATACACCTGAATCACATGACCAATAGCACATTATCAACACATTATAGACTATATGTTCCCATGCTAGCTTTTTGGAAATAGTAGTACTTTTTGGAAAAAGTAGACTGATAATGATTATAATAGTTAAAATATATGGCTGGTATCAATTTTTAATCTGCATAAACACTGGACAGAAAATATCTGAAAATAAATGGGTTAACATGAGGAAAATATGACAAAAGCTGGGCCGTGCTTCTGTGAATAAGCAGAGAAAAGCTTCACTTCTGGCAGCTCGTATGACAGTAATAGGGCATACTACATTAAGCCCGCGTGTCACTGCAGAGATCTGGTAAAATCGTTTTCTGTTCCAATTTATTACTTCTGTCAATCAAGCGGGGACGGGGACCCCCGATTAGACCCTGGAGTTAGGCTACTCAGCACTTTCCTCTGCTTTACAACTTATCTAATTAGCTCCGATAACGAGCGGGGACAGGGTGCGAAGGCACAGGCTCTCCCAGCTCCATTTAGCATGTCGCAGACGCCACGCCCGGCTCCTGCTTATGAATATGACCGCAGTTTCGCACTTCAAACCCGCGCAGCACAGAGAGGCATGCCTCGACCCTGTCTCATACCCTCGGCCTCCACCTAAACACAGGGGCTAGCCACCCTCAACTTAATATTCTGCTCCGCTTTGTTAGACGGCGAAATGTTACTGGAAGAAGGTGAAATATTGGCACCCTGCTAAAAAATTTGCTCTCAGCCTACGCGCTCTGTTATAAAACGATTTCACGGTGACGGACAGAGCCCACTCTCTTAAACGGAGGTATTTCTCTCATGACTCACGGACTTTGCCAGCCTGGACAGAAGCCCTCCTGCTGCTTGGACTTAAAAAGTGATCCTTTTTTTAGAAACACCAGCAAAAATCTATAATTCATACGTTCATAAGTCTCCATTCCTGCAAGGCTTTCTATATTACAGCGCGGCCGAGATGACTCTTGGTGCTCCTCCAAATAATGCAGTCAGCTTTGCTCGCAATAACAGATAAGGAGAGCAGGGTGACTCTAGGGTTGGCTAGATTCTAGAACATGAACTGTCGACCCCTTTTAATGCTGTATAGCATTTCCTTTACAGCCATAGAGCTTGGCAGAAATTCTATTTCCCGTAAAATATTTTCAATCTCTTGTAACAATGAACAATGTTATATTTATAACGGTATCTTGAATTTTTGTGCGGTGGTGCTTATGGTGGTATTATTCATAACTATTTCATAAATCAGGATTCATTTATAAATATTTCCCATTTTGAAATTCTTATGTGTCACAAACAGTGACACTGGTGGCTGTTGTGCATTTCTCTTTTCCACTGTCTGTGATACATCAAATAAGGCAAACCTTTGTACAGTTAAGTAGATATACATACACATGCTTGCAGGCGTGCACACACACACATAAACACAGACACATGCACAAACACACACACGCACACACGCACACACACACACACACACACACACACACACGCACACGATCGTTCTTGTGGCATCCCAGCTGTCCCTGTGGCCTTGCTGTCTGGATAGCGACTTGAACCAGGCGATAACCCAATAGACTTTATCTTGTCATTCCGAGGTCTCCCTGAAGCTCGGAGACACTTGGACTGTTAGGCATTTTACAATCCCCCCTGAGTCCTAACCTTCCCCTTTTCTCCGCTCGTCACTCGGAATGTCTGGGAGCTGTCAGAGGCCTGTTGCTTATTTATGTTTCTGCATGTTTTATGTCCTTCTCTGATATGACGGCCCTGACATCAAGCTGATTTCAATCAGCTGGCCGCACACCACAGAGAGAGAGAGGGAGAGGGAGAGAAAGAGAAAGAAAGTGAGAGGGACAAGGCAAAAAAAAAGAAAATAATCCCTGGGTTTTCATTTCGTCCGCCACGGCCTTGTGTCTGGGGCCGGCTGGCTCTCTCCGCTGCCTTTAATGAAAATGTTTCATTCGCGTCTTCAAAATAAAGGGCTCTGTGCCTTCAACAGCTGATGAATTCAAGAGAAGAAAGACTTGGGGAAAAAAGAGAGGGGACGGGAAAGAAAGAAATTCTGCCTTTGTCATACTCTGGGGTGAGAAGGGAAGCTGACCCTCTGAGCCAAAGGTTCTGACACTGAATCAATGCTTTCAGGTCTGGGCCTGGTGGACTCGCCCAGCCTGGAGATTACTTTACCTCATCAGATGGTCCATGGGTGCATTTGTTCCTCACGTCCAATGCAGAGCACCGGTTGTATGGTTGATACCCTGAACTGCCCATTAAATTAAGTTTAAGACCACTGGCCTATCAGAGGCCATCCTGTTTCAAAGGCATTGAAAGAATTCTCTAGAACACACAGAGGTGTCCTATCCATCTGTATTAACCATGGGGCTAAGTAAATTAAACCAACGGTAATCCCAATGAAGCTCCTCTGCCGATAAATTCAAGCATGCACACACATGCGGTTAGAAATCTCCCACGCATCTTTCTCTGTGTCTTTGAACCAAAAAAAAAAAAACAAGACAAAAGTTCAACTAAATTATGCAAAGAATTGGTATGCCTATGTGAATTCTCTATCTCAAGTAGCTTTGCTGTTTGAAGCTCTCACGAGATCATTAAAGATGATGTTTGCAGCTGTAAATACATTCAAAGTGTTGTTTATTATGCTTGTTTTTTTTTTTCTTTTTTTAGTTGGATGATTAGAGGTGTGTTAGCTCCTTATAGAGCCCATAATGTAATTCTCTCTCAACTGAACTGAAATAAAAGTAAAGAAAATGTAAATATTGCATTTCTCGATATGCCACAGTACAACCCAGCACAGTCCTGTCTTTCCTTTTTTGGAAAGGAAAGATTCATTAGTTCGCCAGGAATTATATTGCGATGAAATGTGAGCTGCATTTTCAGTATTTATATAAACAGTTAAGAATAACACTGTGGAGATGAAAGAGAAACTTGACAGTTAATAGTTCTTGTAGTTTAATCATTATTCAGTGGCTGAATTCACTTTTGCGTTAGAGAAGATAATTGATCCATCAAAAAAAAAAAAAAAAAACTCAACAGGCGACAGGCCTCAAATGCCGTGTGACAACAGAACAGAACATTCAAGTAAATTTAATTTAACCCCCGTCTTGACTGGAACATGCACACGCACTGTCGATCAAGCGGGTTTTCTCTCTGACAGGGCTCGTTGGTACGTTGTTAAATAATCCTAAGGAGGAATAAACGAGAAGGGAAGCAGGCCTCGCAGGGACTGTCACCGAAATAAGAGAATGCGGCGGGGGGCCAGGAATGCCCTCCCTGCGCTGCTTTCAGATTTTAATTTCTGCCGGGTCTGACTCATGGCATCGCCAGGGTGACTTGGGGCCTGGGAGTCAGGGCCCACCCTGACCCTCGCATAGACGGGCTGAGAGAGATGTCAGCGGAAAGCTCCCAGGGATCACCGGGCTGCCAAGCACTCTGAAAGCTGCTGCCAATTCAGACTAAGTCTCAGCTGAATGGCTGCCCAAGATGAGGGGGGGGGACCCGGCAGCAATAGAAACAGGTTGCGAGGGGAAGGGAACTCACTTTCAAAATGTATTTGCCCTTTGACCCCCTCGCTCCGTCCCTTTGAAGGCGAACACATTTTCTGAGGGGTGCAGATAGAAGGAGAGGTGTGTGGGGGGTGTCAGTATACATATATTAATAATCTGACAGCTTCATCAGCTTTTGAAGGCCGGCAGTGACAGGCGGACAATGGCCCTCGCTGTAACCCCCCACCGACACGCATGGCTTTCGTGTTCGAACAACGCGCCGAGTATATTAAGACATGACATGCCTGTGAAGTATTGCTTTAGCAGCAGTCGGCAGTTGGAAATGATATGTTTTAGATATGTTTGAATAACCATTATTATTATTATTATTATTATTATTATTCAACCAATAGTGCATCATTTTATCAGAACTGATCTCATTCATTCCAGTCTTTATATTTCTGCTCTGATGTGAACATTCATACTAACAGAACATAAAGGAAGTAGGGAGAACATAAAAAGAAGAGTATAGAAACCATTTAGGGTTTAAGGAAATACAGAACACCAGGGCTGCATTGAACAAAGTTGTTCCATCCCTACAAGTTTTAATGAAGACAAAATACGCAAAGGGGCCCTCGCCGGGGGGCAGGGGGGGCGGGTTCGCTGCTCGGACAGCAGCTCTGGAGCGGCAAGAGAGACTGGGGTCATTGAGAGCGCAGGTAATTGAAGTGTCTCCTTCCTCCCTCCATTCCAGAGTGCAGCCACTGTGCGCCCCCCCTCCCTTCCTCCCTCCCTCCACTACCCTCCTCTTCCCTTGCCCCGCCCTGCCCCGTCATCTCAGAACGCTCCCTGCTGCACAATTACGCTCTTCCTCACCTCTCCAGCTGGCCCCTGTGAACCCGCGCGTCTCACTATCCTCGGCTCTCTGGGCTTCCCTCTCTCTTAACCTCCCGGTGCCCACAGGGGGGGCAGGGGGGCTCGGGCTGTCGAGAAATAATGTGGAGGAAGCTCATTGCGCTCCATCACTCTGCCGGACTGGGAAAAAAAAAGAACTTTGGGTAAAACTTGAATAATGCATTGGACAAAAGGGTAATGTTCCATTGCACTCACATTTTTCAAAATCACAGCTATGTGCGCCTTTTTCCGTTTATTTTCTGCTATTTTTCTCTTAGTTTTTTATTTAATTTCATCATTACTTTTTTTGCCCTGAAAACGTATTCATTCGCTCACCGTCTGAATAAGCGGCTCCCTCAAAGTAACAGCAGTACCTGCATGTCACCACAGGGTGGCATAAAGGCATGGATAAGTGCATCCGCTGAGGCAGCCACAGACCCCTGTTATTGGATGTTGTGTTGCTGACTTATACAAATTATACTTACTAACTATTATTCATACAAAAGAACATTAAAATATTATATTATAAATATATTATTTAATTTAATCTGTTTATTTACAAAACAAAATGAATTTATCTTTACACCAAAAATAAAATTCCAAATACTGTACTATATTAACTATATCATTTTATGATATGATATAGTACTTTACAAATTCCTCTTATAGTATTACAGTACTTTAATGTGTTGGTTGGTTCTGAAGGTGTTTATATTCAGTGAAACTAAGTATAATTTAAGGTTTTTAAACCACAGGGCAGTGGATACACTGAAGGACAGAATAATCTTTGAATAATCTTTGAATAAATGTTTTTGGTAATTGCGGTGACAAGTGACATTTTCAACTGGTCCAGTGATTTTTTTTTTTCCAAGCACTTGAAGATGTCTCAAAGTGGACTCAGTTCTCAGTCCACAATCCCCCCCCCCCCCCCACCGCCACCCTCACTATAAAAGCCACCCATCTGATGAGAGGGAGGGCCCATTCTGCGAATCATTACCTGAAACAATACCATATGGTAAAATGTAAACAACATCTGCATATTCATGTTATAATTTCATCTGTTTAATTAGCTCCAGCAAAGCAGTTTACCCTCTGAGGCCCCCTCTGTCAACGGCGCGATCATACATCCTATGCCCTGCTGTCGCGCCTGACAGCCTTCCATTGTTTATCGTGCGATGCCCGCCCTGCCAGTTTGGTGCCAGGTGGGTAGTCGCAGGGTGTGAGCTTGTCCCAGCAATCCAGATGTGGGCTAGGAGAGTGTGGGAGAGCATGTGTGTGTGTGTGGGTGTGTGTGTGTGTGTACGTGCGCGTATGTGTGGGAGGGCTGGGGGGTGGGAAGAGGAGGGGGCCTGCAGTGTGTAACTGTCATATGAGCATGTGTACGCCGGTGACAAGCCGGACAGATTGTCTCCTTCAACTGTGACACGCGGCTTCGGAATATAAAAAGAAACACTGCTCGGGAATCTCCATGTCTGCTGCTTTCTTCTGCGGCACTTAGGAAAAAACTTCCCGGTCCTGTCTGTTATTTTACCAAGCTTCAAAATCTGAAGGACAAATAGATTAATCCACCTGTTTTAGATCTTACATCTTCTCCATCATAATAATCACAGCATATGTAATTGTACTGGTTCGAATTATTAATATTCAACAACAGATTCTTCAGATTCAGAGCGAAATATAATGGGAATGTACTCCCCCTGGAGTTCAGTATCAATAATGTCAAGGGTCTTTCCCTGATCAAAATAAGATGACCCCACAACTGAGCAACAGGCATCTGCGTTGACACACTTGTAACCACATTCTGTGCTGTATTAAGGGTGGAAGTAAATGGTCCCTCTGCCCCACCTAATTTCCAGAGTAGTTAATAACTCTTCAAATCTCTGCGTGATTTTGAAAGCTGGCTGTTTTTTTATGGTCCAGCAGGAATTTCAAGGATTAATGGAGATTTTGTAAATGTGGATCCGCGCAAACTTAACCTCTCAACACACTGAGACTCCGATGCAAATCCTTTTTTCAGGCTGGTTTTTAATGATCCCATCAAAGCCAGAGAGAAATGTGGCGTCCGACATCAAGGCAAGGTAGTGTTCCCAATCCTTGTTTCTCCTACAAAAAAATCATCTTTCCACAAGGCCCCGGTCATGCACCAGCGTTAATACTTTTGACCCCGCGCTTCTCAAACACTGAGACAATGGAGGGAAGAGGAAAAACAGACAGAACAAGAGAGAGGAATAGAAGGGGATGTTTGGTGGGGACACTCTGATATGTTTTAGCACGCTGTTGCATGTGGGGTGCCCCCGGCGTCGCGACCCTCTGGCGTCTAGCTAATATGCCAGTGCCCGCCGTAGCATTGTTCTCAATCAATAACTAATTATCAAAGCACTGGCTGTGGCTGCCATTGTCCGTGTCTTTTCCGAACTCCTCGTTGAGGAAGAAAGGGAAGGAAGAGGGGAAAAAAAATATGGCTTTTGGCTGAATTGTTACACTGTCGCCACAACACCATCGCAAGCCTTTCAACGTGCACCGTGCCGTCAGACCGAATTACCGTCCCCCACTAATTGATATAAATAAGAACAGAAGAATGCTTGTTACTGGCGAATGCCATAATGATATCCTCAAAGTAATTGTCAGAGACAAAAAGAGAACAGCACAAAATACACACGCGGACCAAAAAAAAAGACAAAACGGACTGACTCCAGCAAGGGCCTGTGCAAATGAGACTTGGCACAAAGGGGGGAAAGACCATTCAGCACACACTGAGGCGTATAGTTTCATGTTTCTCCTGCTTTTAGCCTTTGCTTTGTACTGTGTTTCACGCAAGCAAAACTGAAGCTCCACTCCAAAGGACATAAGTGGATATTTTTAAAATAAGTCAAATCTATAACCATTAAATATTTTTTTTAATTATCATTATTATTTTAGTTTTAGGCAGTAGTTGGCTTTGTGCAGTATGTGTATCTAGTGCTCAAATGCTACACAACGTATTCATTGCTGTAATCCTTTAATAATAGAATTTTGTGTGTCATGTTAAAACAGGCAGCCACAGCCGAAGTGCATGGTGAATCAAAAGGCAGTGGCTTTGGAGTCTCTGGCTGGGCAGCTAAGTTCAGTGAAAGCTACAAGGTGTGCTTGCATGGCAGCAGTGCATGTCCCCGCAGTTAACCACTGTCCTGTGGGCGCCGCCGGAGTCGGGTCACGGACCGAGGGCATTGAAGCCCGGGAAGTCGCCGATGCCCCCGTGACGGGAGCAGGGGGGGTGGGGGGTGGGAGGGCACAGGCCTGCAAAAGTGCAGCCCTAAAGAGCAGGAGAGATGGCAGCTGGAGCAGGCCGCTGTAATGGTATCGGTTGCAGCCAGTCCTGATGGCTGCCCTCATTACAAGAGTTTAATTGCATCGCTACACAGTTTCTGCTCTCTTCTCTGGCCTTGCTCTCCATCTGACAGCTCAGCAAAAGAGTTCCTGTCTCGCCTCAAAGCAAATTAATTACTTATGTCTTTGGTCCCCCCCTTCTACATGAGGAAAAACTACCACACATTAAACATTAAACATAACATACATTGTTTCTTAGTGTCTGCATACCCTTTAGAAACCTGAAAGCATTAATAAAAAAGTTAATGTGCAGTTAAATAACAAGTTACTCAAAATCAGAATGTACTGTATAGATTATCATTTTTCAAGTTCATGTTATATATGTTTGTTGACACCACACAAATCATTCATTCTCTTGTGTTCTTGTTCTTGAGACACTTTGCTTATGACCCTTTCCTAAGTTCAAATACCTCACAATGGTCAATTCTTCCATGTAGTTTGGACACATTTGCAGTTGTCTCTGTGAAGAGCTTTCTTTTGCTCAAGTATATTCATATGGTATACACACACGTATTCACAGACACACACATACACACACACACACACACACACACAGATAACTGCTCATTACACATTGCAATATTTATGTGATATTTATCAAGTTCCAAGATTGGTGACCTCAATGTTTTGTTCACAGATATAAATCAGGGCATTTCAAATAGACTTTATTACTCATGTCAGATGTCAGCCTGTGATATTAACAATATATACAATCTAATAAACAATCATTTTTCGAATGCCCCTGTAAATTGTACTAAAACTAATGGACTTGCAGATTATTTGGAAATAAAAGGTCTGAAAATGCTGTCTTTTTCCCCTTATGACAAAGCCCCTGCCATTAGAGATAGAAAATAATACACAGATAATTGAAATCTAATTCATTTGATTTAGTATGTAAGGGCTCCCTCTGGCCAATTAACCTCAATGCTTCCAAGTCTTTCACTCAAGAAAACTGAGAATTATATTTTAGTTCATGCATTGTAGTTGTCACTTAAAGGTTATGTATCACTATCAGTAATACACCGGTGAGTCATTTTGAAATGTATAATCTCCTGTACTTTAATCAATAAAACGTTTTGCAGCAGCAGAAGGATTCTCTGCTAAAAAAAGCACTATAATATGTATTAATATGGAAATGAATTGAAATAGAAAGAACTGCAATTATCTAACACTTCATTAACACCTTTTAGGTGTGTACCTGTTCCCGATCAAGCGACGTTAATTAGGAATTAGTGTGGGACTCATTTGTAGATTCAATAGAAATGCGAATCACAATGACGAAGTTCACACTTATTAGACTTGAATTGTTGACACTTATTGCACAATTATATCCAACAATTTAAAGGTGATAATACTAATTTATAATGAAAACTGCATTTGAAAATTTGTTTTTTCCTTCTTCTTCATGAAGACTTGATGTACAAAATAGAAGATATCAGTGGACAAGGAAAATATGTCAGTAGAGGAAAGCATTCTGATTTTACAATATATCATTATTATTTATTTATTTATTTATTTGCAATTCTATTTAAAAAGAAAGCATGAATATGATTCTTTTGTTTTGCCCAGGTTAACATGAACAGAAATTGATCTTCTAATTAAGGTTGCATTGAAAGTCAATCACAGTCATGGCCAATAGAGCCCCACTTATACTCTTGGAATTATTAAGATTAAGGCTTACAGAATGGTAAGGGACAGCCTTCTAATTAAAGGGCAGATATAAGCCTCTGTTTATAGAAGGTGCTTTCTTTGTCTCAGAAAAGTAAAATTAGCTTCGGTACCAAACTGTGCTAGCTTGTGGTGTCTATGGTGCTTTTTGTTAACAAAACTCCATTGAAGAAGTGCAAACAGGCCACAATGACTGCTGTTTTTGCACAGTTTGATCAGCATAATTGCTCTACTATTAATTGTACAATATGTAAATACTCATGCATTAGAATGAATACAACAAGGAATTATTGTTTAGATACCATACTTGACAATGTTTTCAAAACATGTTAGAAATAATGCTAAAATAGGCAAAGGAAATCATATACAAACAACACCTGAATTCAAAGCTGTGCATGGACCTGTTATTACTTACAGAGGAAGTCCATGCTTGGCCGTAAAGGGATGTTGTTTCTAAAGTAAAGAATGAATAATAGTTATTTACTATGTATTGTATAATTATAATGTTATTTATTATAATTACAATTATTTATTAGTATTGTTCACAAAAAATGAAGATGGTCCTGCAAAATCTACTGGGTCAGAGAAGAGTGCAGGCACAGAAGCGATGCAGAAGTATTGAACGAGTCTCCTCGAATGAGGAGCTCCAGCACTCACAGATCGCCCCAGCCACCGCGTTAATGTCACTGTTCCATCCTGCTCCGCATTCAAAAGTCACACTCAATAACCAAACACCTCAGCTCAGTTATTTTGCAGTAAACCTTCAACAGGCCCCAGAAGTCAGTGGGCTGGCACTTCCAAAACGTTGCAATTCTGGTAAAAGAATTGTGTTGGTATGTGCTGCATTGACCGCAATGTAACTAAAAGCAAACCGAAAGGCACCGGAAGTTGGAGGGTGAGGGCTGGACTTTACTGCACTTTCATTTCATTCTTCAATGTTAATGTTAGCTGTAATTCTAGTAACATTAGTACTACAACATTCTTACTACTACAACAAGAAAAATAAATAATTTGTCACCATGGATATAGATATATGTCTGCCAAAATATACAGATAAATGTGTATAATTTAATTACATATCTATATCTATGGCTATATATATATATCTATATCTATATTTATATCTATATATCTATATCTATATAATATACAGTAATTCATGATTTATTTCCCCGTTTCTAAGCACATTAGTAAAGGAGATTAATAATTTTGTTGATCAAAAGGGATCACTCAGTTTCTCGCTGTCCTCCGTTACCAAATCAGAAACAAATCCCAGAGAGGACTAATCCTGGGATGAACCGGGCAGCACTTTAATGAGAAGTCTGTTCTGCGATACCCGCAGCTGGGTTCAGGCTAGTGTGGAGTGCGGGGTTAGACGGTAATGGTGGGCTCCATGCCTGCCCCTCTGGAGAAGGGAGGAGCCTGTTGACTTTGACCCATTAAGTCCAGCTGCTCTCCGATGACCCTCAGAGGAAGCCCCGCCCCCTGCCTGTTGGACTTGCAGCAACCTCGGCGGTGGGGGCACACAAACGGCCCCAGCGGCCCGCGGGCGAGGGGGGTGAGAAAAACTCCCCGCTAAGCTAAGGGGAAGGTTAAAGGCAAAAAAAAAGAAAGCCAGCAAAAAAAGATGTAAATTTAAAGGAAAAGGAGCAGAACTTTAACCTGTGGGGCTATTATACGGAGAATGAGATGGGAGCTGCCGCTTGGAATTAAGGGCCAGACAGGAGGCTCCGGCTGGGGGGCGTTTATCCATAGGCTAGCGAGGGCATCTGATCCCAATCATAGTGACGTTAGCCACCAGAATGTTCCAGAAAACCTATTGATCTCTGATGGCACGAAGAAATACTGGAGGGCAGGTGAAATAAATAAATACTTTTAGACGGGGAAAAATAGACAGAGAAAAATGGAGGGATGGACTTAGGAGAAACAATGCTTAGTGGGACTGAAAGTAATACAGAGCAGGGTTGAGCTATACACACACAGAAGTCATCTGGGTAGTAATAATAATAATAGCAATGATCAGGAGATCATGCAAATACAAATGTTCAGTTTTCAGACAGATGCTGTATCCGTATTAACAGCGGTTGCCAGAGTTCTCAAGATGGCACTCACTGTAGCTGCGGATGAGCTGTGAGGGGAAGCGGGTGAGTGGGCGGGTTGTCGGTCTTGGTGTTGATGGGGTCCAGGGCAGAGGGACCTGGAGGGGAGCGGATCGGGGCCTCCAGGATGAAATCTTACCCGGCTCCAGCCTGCTCTGCCCCGATAAGACAGGGCTGCAGTTTCACCATCACCATATCACTAAGGGTCACCAACGCATGTGGGCAGCATTTAATTCACACTCGGGCTGCAGAATCCCAGCTTTCTCCATAGCCTCCTTGGAGGTAACAGGCAGCATGCACCACCATTCTACATTTCCTAAAACCTGAACTATAGCAACAGCACAATAAAACCAAAGGTTTTTTTATTTTGTTTTTTTTTTCATGCTTTTTTGTTCGATTTCTTTCTTACCCAACCTTTTTGAAAAGCAAAGTCTGTTTCTTTTAAGGTCTTTTAAGTCATTATAAATGATTTTCCCTTTTTTCTCGCTCTTTTTTTTTTGGCTAAGCCTTCTCAGATGAAGTAAGTGCAGATTTGCTGGAAATCAGTGGCTTTTGTGTGAGGCTGCAGGAGCATGGTGAAATGTTTGGACACTAATACCCATTCATTTCGGTACCTCCATAAATAAAATCTGCCAGCTATGCGGCTGCAGTGAAGTGGTATTCTTTGGAGCCCAGCAGGACGTCCTGTTCACATTAGCACAGCGGGAGGCAACTGGCCGGAACAGCCAGACAACTAAATCAAGACATTTTCAACTTCTGACAAAATTACTATAGGAAAAAAAAAAAAAAAAAAAAAACAGGGAGAGCCAGTTTAAAAGAGAGGGGGAGAGATGAAATCTTTTCAAGCCGCTGTATATTCCTAATAATACCTTTAAGGAAAACTCCAAGTCTTTGACATGTACGAGGAAGTATTACCCAAATGAGGAATGTGAGAATCTTTCAGGTATCAAAACCGTTTTAGGGGGGTGGGGGGTGGAGAGATGGAAAACTACAGCTTTTCTTTCCTTTTTTCTTCTCTTTTTAGCCACAAACAGATAAGGGATTTGCTTGTGGCCATGTTAGAAGCCCATAGGGACTGTTTTTTTGGTTCCTGTGAGAATCGAATGAAATGTAGCAGGAGATAATCACGTTTTACATTTTTAGAACAATGTGTGCTGAAGGGTTTTCTTTTCTTTAGAAGTAAAGAATCCTTCACAGTCATTTTCTCTGTTGTGTGTCATCAACTGGTCAATCAATTCAGCATTTTCTTTAACGTGCAGCAGGGCCCTTAATGATTGCATTGCAATGGAATGCTTTGCACAGTGCAACACAAAGATGAAGGACTGTGAAAAGACAATGGAAAATTACCAAGAAGGTTTATTATGATATAATTGAGAGAATGATGGAGCTAAAATTATAGGTGATGGTAACAGCAGAAATGGTGGCAAAATGAATTGCTGGCAATACATATTCGGTCAAAGGGCGGAACCATCGCCCTGGTTCCAACGGTTCATGGGGCCCTTGTGCTGAGATTAACTTTGGAGAGCACAGAGGCACCAAGTATAAATGGAGGCCTCTTTTTGTCATCAGGGGAGGTCCTTATGTCCAACAGGAAGTGCATCACAATGCAAACCTGACCGCAGTTATGTGTGCCACATGGCAGGGTCCTTATGGAAGTGCTTGCTCAACAACATAGAGACACGGCCCACTGCCTACCCCACTGTCACTGGCAGTCCTTAATGCCGAAGGGGCTGCCATCTTGATTAAGGCAGGGTCAACCTCTCAATTTACTCAAAGTAAAAATGTCCACCATGCTTCCACTAACAGCGCTTAACTGCGCAGCCCACAGCCTTTGTCGCGGGCAAAAATGAACTGACACTGTGCATGCCGCTGCCCTCAAAAGCCTGTCCCTTATCGTCTGCAGCTAACCCGATAAGAAGGAGGTTTGTCAGTGCCACCGTGAGGCCAGGGCTTGCGTTTGTTTGTCTCGGGGCCACCTGGCCACTTTCCCAGCTCTCTCTCTCTCTCGCTCTCTCTCGCTCTCTCTCTCTCTCTCTCTCTCTCGCTCCAAAACTCTGTGAACTGGAGCCCAGGGACTCCTCTCCTTCGCTGTCTTCCACAGCTCTGAGCCTGATTCTTTGCTGTCGAGTTCAGTGGACCCTGAGAAAACACCAGTGAGTCTGCCACCATGCCCCTCCCCGTGGACCAACCCGGGGCCGGCCGCTTCTGAGGCTCCGCTGACCCACGGCGTGATCTCTGCCGCTCTCCTCTCCCCCCGCCGGACCCGGCGCCTGGCGCCCCGTGACCCGGGGTGCACCGGGAATACCGCCGGAACACAAGAGCTTCAAAAAGCCGCGGCTGCCGCGGTCATGTCGATAAACTGCGCTTGCCTGAACATCAGGGTTATTCAAATGCACGGGACACCGGGCTGCGAAAACAAAGGGATCATGTTAAATATAGAGATAGACCCCTCCTGTCCTCTTAATGTGGGTTAAGTAACCGCAGACAATGAATCGACCTGTTTACTTTACAATCCCCAATATAAGAAACAACCGATGCACACCAATAAATTTAGTGCACGAAATCTATTCAGTGCCATTTTACAAGCTATGTTTAGCTTTTTTTTTTTTAAATCATCCATGCTTTCTGTACATTGTAGTCTGTCCAGCCATAATAATGATAATAATAAGGAGATAAAGTACATTTTCTGCCCAGCCCATTTTCTTCCAGGCCCAGATGGCACTTAATTGGTTGGCAATAGGAGAGAGGGGGTCTTTCTTTGAGGCGGGAGTATGGATTGTTCAGTCTGAATCGTTCCTGTAGAAGGCTGCCCACGCAGTGGGGAGATAGGGTGATGGGCGGGGGGTGACTTGGGGGGGGGGGGGGGTGTTGGCGGCAGGCCTCACAAAGAAAACTCTAGAAGGGGCAGCTGAGCCCTAAAGAATACATGACCGAGAAACTAGAGGCTACACGTGCGGGAATTCGGCAGTGGAGGGCCTTCAGAGGATGGAAAAAAATATCGCCGTTCCACTTGCAACCTTGAAACAGCCCGGCCCAGCTGTTTGCAGAAAGCTGGAACACACAAATCAGATTCAAGGACAGTTTGTATACATATGCATATTTTTTAAATGCTGAAACGCACGTGCAGTAATATCATTTAGTAATATCTGAGGCAAAAAAGATAACAGAGTCCATGCTCTGGTCCAGCTGGCTCTTCAAAGAGATATTAAACACTGCAAACGATCAGGCTCAAATGCTCTTTTTGGTGTTCTTGGTTCTCTGATGTTCCTCCTAATGAGAATACACATGCTACTCTCCTGCAAGCAGTTGTTCTCCCCTGCCTCCCCCAATACAAGCGTTTGATAGATTGATCTTTAACCTGGAGTGTCCACCTAACCCGAACTAACGAGCAGAACTGTGGGAATCAAGTGCTAAAATATCATATCTCATGCCCCTTAAGATCTCGGTGTCTCCCTCCACATCCACACATGAAAAGACCTTCCACCCATTTGCATTACCCTGGATTGAGCTGTCCGGGGTTAACAGGACATCTGTGGCCGTCGCGGCATTTAAAGGAAAAGGCCGATGACAGGCAGGTGATGGCCCTCCGCCACCTCACGTGGGAGGGGACGTCTTTGAGATCGAGAGGCAAGACAGTCGAGGGCAAGCTGTTAGGCCCGAGAGAGGTGAGACTGCCATCGAATCATCTCGAGTCCAATACAAGATCCCATTATCAATGACGCCGAACGGCTGGCCGCGGTCAGAGGTCCCCCCGCCAGGGAAAGTTCAGGGTTTTGCCGGATTCATTAGAGCCCCAGTTTCAGTGGGAACTGGCTGCCATTTCAGCTGCGTGGAGAAGGGTGAAAACTGGAATGTCTTTACCCCTGTCAACAGCCTGTCATCTTAATTTCTCTTTTTTATGACGCGTGACTCGGCCACCTGGGAGAGCCTTGTGAGAGGAAGCGCAGTGGAGGATCATGGGGGATGCTCTTGTTTAAAACGTGGGGGGTTGGGATTCGCTGACATTTCCTCTTCCTCGGCCTCTCGGTGCCCCCCCCTTCATTAATAGAAAAGGCGTCGCATTAAAAACTTGGAATTTTACGCATCGCGTGAAAGACCTGCTAATGATTGGTTGTACTTCGATGTCCTTATTCAACTGTCCACTGTCACCTTTGCATATGAAATAATCACAGGTGGACACCGGGGAACAAATATTAAACTTGGTGGAAATAATTTGAACCGAAAATCAAACCCCACACATATGTTCTAATGACACAGCTGCAGTTTGTGGAATTTATGTGGTGATAAATAGCTCTCACTTACAGGCCTGAATATTTACCATGGCTCTTCTCCAACATGGCTGCGTCTGAACACTTTAAGAGATGCAGAGCAGACACAGGAGCACATGCATGCACACGCAGGGATAAATAGCTGTCAATGGCAGTCCCATGTTAATAATATAATATCCTCCCCTCCCTCGGGGGTGAGGCTATTCAGCAGGGTCTCAGTGTATTAAAAGGGTTAAAGGTGTGCAGTAAATTTATCGTGGACCTACGCAACCATTGGGCCAGATCACTAATGGATGACCCTGGGGTTCGAGTGCTCCAGACTTGTGGGGGATCATATCTCAGCACCCCTCTATGGGCTCCGCGACCTCATCCTTCTCCTCTCCTGGCCTTAACCTTTTACTCACTGATCTTTGACCAACACCTGCTTCCAGTCTGTAGCCAGAGGGCAGGGTGGGGGGATTGGAGTTTGGGGAGGAGCAACGGGCCAGGCTAGGATACCATAATTTGATGAAAAAAAAAATTTTTTTTGGCTTGACCGTGTTATTAGCTGGCTTTTCAGAGCAATCCATCTGTTTTTTTTTTGTTGTTGTTGTTCACTGAGTGGCTCCGTTTGCCTTTATGAAAGATCTGCACTCCTTTCCCGATGGGATGAGGGCTGTCGTGTTGTTTTTAAGCCGCACGATTTCGCCTAATTGACTGCAGACGTGACGTCAAACCCTTTCCTCTTTTGTGGCTGCAGTTTTAGCGCATTCAGCCTTACCGCAGCTGAAAAGAACTAGCATTTCTCCGCTGCCTTTGAGAGGATGACCCCCCCCCCCCCCACATATGTACAGTACAGGTTTATTTGTTTGGACAGGTGCACCGTGGAAGGGACAGGTAGTTATCTGGAGATAAACGGTGTCCCCGTGGCAGTCGAGTGGGAGGACTTTAGTTCCTGCCCTTTCTAATGTGCTGTGAGAGGTAAATAAGCTTTGAGAGGGGAGGTCCCAGGTGAATCTTCCTTTGGGGGTGGGGGGAGGACGCGGTCTGTATTAGAGCAGCTCCTAGTGGCCGATAGATGCACGAGGTGACAGATGAGCAGGGAGTGGCCTCCTTTCCTGACGAGGTGCCAAGTCGAAGGTTACCCAGATGCCTTGGCGCCACAGAAGCAAGGCAGAGTGCCTGTTTCCTTTCTGCTGCGTGTTCCAGACCGCTGCTTCTCTTAAAGTGTTGGGGATGGCTCCCAGACCAGGCAGAATTTTTGTTTTCATTGAATGCACCCGTTCATGAAGCGCAGGGTGAATTAAAATACAGGCCATCACCTCTGAGGGGCAGAACAAGGGGGAAATCCTGTGTACAATTTTCTGCATGAGGGAAATTCAAGCAAGTCCACTTTCTGTTGGAATGTTGTGGAAATTCTGCATCATATTCTCTAAAATGGCTTTCATTCCCATTTTATGTACACAACAGTGCTATGTAGACAGCAGGCACAGACATGGATGATGAGTGTTAATTTAGAAAAGATGAGTGTTAATTTAGTGGGTTTTTTTTCTTTCTTTCTTCCTTTCTTTTGGTCACGCTAATCAATTTAGACTCACCTAAGTGTTGCTTTGTGTATTTTAATGATGAACTGTGTCAAAGACAGGCAGAAGCATGCAGTAAGATCTGAGATGGAGAAAAAAAGTTGGTAATTGGAGTCATTATATCTACTGGAAAAACACAGAGCTGCTCAGTCAAGGACACTGAGGTAGCAATGAAGACCCCTGGTGACCCTCCAGTACCTCAGGGACCCAGATACGTCAAACTTAAAAAGACTCCGCGGCCATTAAGGTGTGGCCAGGGAATGACTGTGACCTAGGTCTGCCAGCCTGCATTGTCCCACCATCTGCACAAACGTGAACTTTGCCTCCGAAACTTGGCTTCTCAATTAACATGTCCAGCTGGGCGGAGAGTTCCGTCAGCTCCCTAATATCATTACTGCCACACCAGACCCATACAGTCATATGTGTGTGTATATATATATATATATATATATATATATATATATATATATATATATATATATATATATATATATATATATATATGTGTGTGTGTGTGTGTGTGTGTCTGTGTCTGTGTCTGTGTATATTTTGTTTTGTTTTGAGCTCTTTTACCAGCTGTGAGAGAGCTTCTGTCTTGTAGGTCATAATGAGGTTCAGACTGTGTAATTCTAGAACCTTTGATCAGATTAGGATATGTTCAAGAACTTAGTAAGTCTTAAGTTTTTACAAAGAGTGTGTGTGTGTATGTGTGTGTGTGTGTGTTTGCCTGTTTGTGTTAATACATGCACGTTGTTCTTCACAGTTATGTATTGACAGTGTGTAAGTGCTTTGAAACAAATATAGAGCTTCAATCATAGAAAAGAAGAAGAACATTTGGTGGTGTTGGTGAGTGTGTGTGTGTGTGTGTGTGTGTCTGCGTGCAAAAAAATTTATTGTGCCTCATAGCAAAAAAGAGATCTTACAATGGAAAAAAAAGTCTTTGAATGTAGGACACTGCCACTTTCCTGGTTAATACCCCCCCATGGCTTTGCAGAAGGTGCTGGGTTTCAGAGTTGGCACTGTAACCGGCCAGTGCTGTTTGATTAGATAACAGGGGTTCTGCTGCAGGCCTTGATGGTCGACCATGCTGAAACGAAACGCCTCTCTCAGCAGTGTCTCTGCATTCTCCTTAGGACACCGCGGGGGTAACCATTCGACAGTCTGACTCGGCCGGCCGCCATGCGGCGTTCGCCATGGCGATACCGCGGACGGCACCAGCTTGCGCCAGATGCTGGGAATTAGCTGGCCCTCTGACGATCGGCGCCCAAGTCCGGCGTTCCTCCCCGGGACAGATTGCGTTCCGTCGCAGGTGCCGCGGGGATGCCGCCAAGGCCAGCGGGGACGAGAGATACTCTTTTTCCCTCATTTTGTGAATGAAAGAAAGGATCAGAACTTTAAGGCTCAAAGACTGATGGGAGGCACTTGCAGTGGTCCGTAAAACGCTGTGTGCTGGGAAGAGCCTCGTGCTCCTTTGGCTGACAGGATTCGGGGCTGGCGCATGGCGCTGCTTGGTTAGTGTGCCAACCAGACGAAGGCCGCTCGTTTGCCAAGCCGAGTCCAGCTACACGTGGCGGAAAACCAAACAGACAGACAACGGGCCAGGGAGCCTGCGTTGAGAATACAGGCTAGAGTGTACGGCAGAGCACCGTGTGGTAAACTGGCCATGTGGTCACCCGAAAGTTCACAGTGTTCTCAGACAGATTGCATGAGTACAGCAGAACTATTAACACTGCTCACAGTGCTTGGATTGCATTTGAACAAGGCCCACGGCAGAAAAAGAGTTAGCTCTGGTCACACTCTTATGATTAAGCAGCTGTGCAAACAACGGGAAAAACCATAAAATTGTTGGATTTGTTTGGATTTAGTGGGCTACAGTCGTGCTTTCTTTATCGCGGGAAAAAAGTTTGATTTTTTTTAGATTTGTTTGTTGTTGTTTTTTCATATTGCCAAGAAGTCTGCGATCTGGATGTAATTTCATTCCATTTTTTACTGTGAGACCTTCCAGAAAACCCTAACATATGTTGGCTTTTTCGATTTCTTGTAAATTGCTCAGTTTTGTTCTTGCATGGAGTATGACCTCTAGACAGGTCATGGTCTAATTTTTAAACTGTTTTTTTAAGCAGAAACAAGCAACCTCTGTCAGCTCACTACAATGAAACCCATGCAACCCCTGAAATCTAGAACATGGAAGTACTTGTAGGTACACAGACTTTTGTAGTATAGAAGGCCAAAAGCACAGCACACTGGGCACAGCAGATCATATCCCAGATTACCAAGCACTGGCTGGCCAGTACTGAATATCTCTCATTTGCAGAAAAAATGTTTTATGTGTATTTTGTGGGGAAATGAGGTACCAAAGGGAACCTCATGAGGAGCATTGTATATTCTAAAAGAACCGCAAATGCTCAGTCTTTGTCTGAAAGGCATATTCTGGCTACTCCACACCAGCGATGGCGCTCTGGTGCCATCCTACTCTGAAGCCTGGGCTGTGTCTTATTTAAAATGAAGCGTTCCAAGGCCAAGACAATGCCAGGGCATCTGACAATGCACGGGGGGGGGGGGGGGGGGGAGAAACTCCAAAAGCCGTCCGCCCGCTTTGAAGACATGTAGATAATGTGTGTGTCACTCGAAATCCGCACGCGTTTAGGTCTTTGAGGGCGACATAATACACACCAATGATATCTTTGATCACCGGGAGGACCTGGCTGCGCAGGAACTGTGTCGAGTGTGGTTATCATCAACCTGTCCTCCATTCCCTCTGCGCAAATCATTTCATGCCTTCCCTGTCCTGGCTCCGGAGCCCGGCTTCAAAAGCAATTTCGGCTGAAAAATAAGGTGCTTTTCTTCAATTTTCTGGCCATTTGTGCGGGGTTAGTGTTGTTTACCTACCTAGTACCCTGGTATTTACATACCTCTTTAAAGAAAAATTGCTAGGTGTGATTTATGGACTGCTGCAAGAGCACAATTTTCCATGTTGTGCACCTAATCTAAGGGGCCACGTGGAAAGGTCACGTTGGCCATGCACAATACCAAGCCCCTTCTTTAGAGAGAGGGAGGATATTCATTTTTCTTAGAGAGATGACAGGCGGGCCCGCTCGGAAGAGGGCTGTGATATGCAGAGAACACCGGCGCGGCCCGATAATGACTTTTCAGTAAACATGCTTGGGACAAAAAGCGCAAGGCCGTCTCTGCCGCTGAATTATGCCTTCCATTAAAAAATCGAAATGTACCGCAGATTAGCCGAGCTCTGTGCCATACAGGGGCTTTCGTCAACGCAACAATAGTTGTGTTTGATTGCTTTGTTTCTCGTCCACGCCTATCAGTTCGATCGTAGGGCGTTTGCAAAAGATCCAAATGAACTTCAGCCACGCCATGCCTGGAAATAATTTGATTAATGTATGTGTGTTTGTTTCTGTGTGTGTATGTGTGTGTGTATGCGTGTGCAAGGTACCTTTTATCAATATGTGTATTACCTAAAACAGCAAACAACACAATGTGTTAAATCCTCTTTCTTGCAGCTTATTACAGTGTTAGTGCAGTAGCTGATATAGTTGATGTACTACATAAAGTTGTATTTTCTGTGTTTGTGTAAAGCAGATAATTTCTCCAGAATGCGTTGTAAAACTAAGGGTGTTCTTTCCCCTATTGAAAAAGGCACTGCAGTATGATGTTGCAAAGTCATAACCTTTACCCTCACCCTTGATTGGCTGGGATATGACACCACAGGGTAGCACTTCAGAGTGGAAGCACTTCATGTTTGATGTATTGGACAGAACACCATACTGCCTTAGCTCTTTCAGATGACCGACTCTCAATATTTTACGATTTATCAAAATATCAAAACATCCTTTACAAAACATGTCATCATGCCCTGAGGGGGAGCGTTCCCAGCATGCATGGCTAATGATCGATCCCGATGTTCAAATCTATTATCCATTACAGAGAGACTGCCTGTGTTCTCTCATTAATATTAACTCTGCACTCTCTCTCTCGGCAGCATTACAAAACACGGCAAATATGTTTCTTGCATATAGAGGCATCATGAAAAGGTCACAGAGAGAAGTTCTGGTGGACTTGGATCCCTATACAAAGTAAAAATGGTTAGCTAGGCTGCAAGATGATTTTGCTTCATTAGGTTATTGTTAGACTCTATGTGTATACTGACTGTAGTACGCTAATGTTTTATCGCTGTTTTCTACCTATCACAACTCACAGAATGCTCTGTGAGTTCTGACACAACTGACACAGCGATTTCAAATGAAAATGCATTGCTGGAAGCGCTAGCTAGTGTATGGTTTGCTTTCCGCCATTTCCAGCAATAGATAAGAAATTGAAGTACTGATAATTGGAGTAGATTGGCATCTTATGTTCACGCCAGGACTTCATTTTAAATAGCGAGCCAATTAATGTTCTATAAAGAGGAGCAGCGAACATAAGCATGCTTTCAACACAATTATAATTCAAGTTACATGTAAGTTACAGTTAAGTATGAAGACATTGGAAGATATTCATGTGAAAAATATATTCTTGTGTGAAAATATTTAAATTATATTATGCATGTACACCACAAGTAACAGAGATATCTATGCATTTGTCAGCAATTAAAGTGCTGCACATGATTGACAGTACTTGCACATCTGCTGTTTCCCGTACCTCCTCCTTTGTTAATTATTTACTGTAGGGTGTGTCCTAGGCACTGGCCACCTCATCTCTCTGGAAAGAGAGGGGATCAAGTTCAGCCTAACGACAAACCTTTGCTGACCTCCACTCCCACAAGAAAACAAATGGAATGTCAAGGTGACGTTTCAATTTCACTAACCACTTGGGTGTCCCGGGGTGAGGGAGCAGATGTCGCTCAGCAGGTCAGGACAGGGTGAGGGGCAGGTCAAGGGCACCATACGCCAAGGTTAGGGTCAGATAAGCAAGGATGACTCCGGGACTTCAGATGCCCAAAGGCCAATGGAGGGGAGGAGAGAGCAGGGACTGTTCGTCCCTCCGTGGTGCCATGGATCAAGTGTTGTTCCTGGGAGAGGAAAAGGAGAAGGAGTCACGCGCTATCATTAGCAGGGGATGTCCTTTGGGTGCCATCCTTCTGCTGCTTCACATGTCTCAGGTTGCTATTGTTGTCACATACACACATATATATATATATATATATATATAGTCCACCATATATATATATATATATATATATATATATATATATATATATATATATATATATATATATATTTCCATTTTCCACATCTAGGGACGTATAACAATGGAAGTAAAGTTAACCGACTTAATGACACTGTAAAGATCTTCTGCTAATGCACATAGCTGACTGTGTTAATTAAACACTGAGGCTTTTTTTAAAGCATGGCTCTTCTCTTTCAGGCTTTTTTTTTTACATTTCATGCAATGATAAGTTGTCAAGCCCTGACCTGTGGTTCCAGGTTTGCAATATTCATTGAGTTCATTGTAACCTAAGGAGTAAGAGGCCTTATGTCAATGAGGGCATGTGTACTTTCACCCAAAGTAGCACACATGGTGGTTGCTCAGTTATAGTGACTCACTTTCTACAATGAAAAGGCTCCTAATTATGAAATAGAAATGACAAAATAGACAAGAAAGCCATCACACAAACAAAAAATCAAATGTTGACTGACCAATCTTGTATTTTTTTTGTAAAGATCATGTTTTTCGAGAATTTTTTCACAGACCTCCCCATATTATGCTGTGAAGAGAAAGTGTGTTACTTAGTCTTATTTGGACCCGCTTCACAGTTTTTGTCACATATCAGGAAGAGCAACATGTTATCTGTGTCAGTCATTTAATTAAACTGCAATGAGATTAATAAAAAGCAATCATGTCTAATTGTGCAATTGAATTCATCTCAAGGCTGAAGGCTGTAAAAGTGTGTTTCTCAGTCACATGTTGCAGATGGGGGTCCCTTGGTATTAAAAAGGAATAAATTAACTCTGCTACCCTTATTTTTACTTAATTAAAAAGATGACCTGAGTGATTTATTTGATTTCCCAAGTCTATAAAGTCTAATAATAATGTATGAATGCAATACTTAAGAATGTATTCAATTAAAAGAGAGAGACACCAGTAGTGGAACAAATCTGCAATTAATGACAAATTCAGGGGTTGGAAATTTGTTTTTTATATCAAATAATAAAAAGTTTTTGCATCAAATAAAAACAAATATTCATTGCTCAGCCAATGCCAGCCATACAGATCTTTTTAATGCATTATTTTGCTTTAAGCTAAAACTGTACTCCACTTTCAATTTGATAGAATTAAGCATCTTTCCAGCATCTTGTAATGTTTATATTATACAACAGTCACATTCACTAATGTACAAAACTGGCCTTCAAATTAAATCGGCAGTAACAGTTTCATTCAAATTGTTTATACCAATGATAGAATGGTAGGTTTACATCACAAGTATTTTCATTTGTTTAATCTCCTCAAGGTTTGTGTCTTAGACTACTTGCTACACTGTCACAGACAAGCTTTTTTTTAAAATCTAAATCAATGATATAGCTCTTCCTCTTAGTTAAAAAAAAAAAACTGTCTCACTGTTTTACAGGCAACACACACACACACACATACACACACACACACAGTAACACAGTATACACTGACTGTAATACACTGTGTAGAAAACAATAAGTAAATCCACCAATAATAAGAACAGATAAAAGAATGGGCCGATGGTAAAGCAGAAGTGGGTTCCACACGTCAAAGAAGTAAAGAGACCTACATTAATATAAATTGAAGTCTTTGGGAATGTAGAAACAACACAGTGAAAGAAAAGGAACTGTTGATGAGATCTGGAGACTCTACTCTTACCAAGAGCGAAACAAAGATCACTAAATATTTAATGAAGTGAATATCAATGGACAGTACAATTTTTCTCTCCCTCATACCAAGACACCAAGCAACAAACCGCGCGGAATCCATAAATAAACAATTAGGTCCTTTCTGAAGCATCATGAATGCTTAAATAAAATGAGAAACAAGCCGTCAAATACGTTAACACAATTTCCAATCATTTCTATTTGATGTGAAGCCACTGGAATCCGTTGCATGCTGATAACGAGGACCGCACTAAATCACAGATCAATGTGCTTTGTGTCTGTTGTGAATGGAAAATGTGCGCTGGGTGACTTGTCATAGCTCAAGCTCCTTTGCATGAGTTCCGTACACTTGTTAAACTTTGATCTCATCGCTCTTCGTCGTTAGATTTCTTTTTTCTTTTATTCTGAGCAACAACATACAGTATGAAGCCAGATCCATAATAATTCAATATTTTAATATAGGTAAATTAAACCTATTGGGGATGAGGATGTGCAAAATAGGTTTGATATTTTCTTTCATGTGGACCCTCTGTCTGATGACCATTGTATATCTCACCAGATAGGGAAAAAACAGGTAAGGGCCCAAACACACGTTTGAAAGCATCCACCTCTGTGATCCCTTCTGCTGTGCTCGCTCATGGCTGGCCAGCCTCAGTCCTTGATCATGTTTCTCACAGAGTGGGTGTTTTGTAAGTGAGTACATTAGCCTAATTATCAGCTTAATCCCAGACACTACGAGAGGGGCAGCCGAGAACAAAGTGGATGCACCGCAATGGTCTGATGGAAGCGGCGGCCATGTTGTTCAGCGAAACGTGCGCATTTCGTACTGATTATGCTTATTAGTGCCAGTGGTTAAATTAATCAAGTGAAATGAAAACTCCAAAAGTATAGTTGATACAGGTGAAAAGGTCGTCCACAAGGAGGCTGTGTTTGGCACGGTGAGTAAGGCCATTCAATTCAGTGCTCCTGGTTTTCCATTTGGCCTTTCACTAAAAAAAAAAGAAAAATGAAAACCTTAATTTTTTCATTACCCAGCATTTCATTTTTCTGATGGGTGTAAATTTTGTGTTCAAAAATAGGTAGTGAAAAGGCAGAAAACTCCTTGTGTTTATTATATGACACAGGAAGGGGTTATACAAAAACACAATGCATTAAAATATGAACTATAGAATGTAGTAGAAAATTAGTAATAGAGAAAAAAGGGGGAGAGAGGGAGAAGGGAGAGAGAAGGGAGAGAGAAAAACACTCTCCCTTAAAGGTCACTCTTCCTTTGTAGTCAGTAATTGACATTTAAACGAGGATTTCAGACGTCACTGATAATGTTATGGGAGATAATGTGAGGGAGCTAGCGCGCCGGTATACAATTAGAGGGATAATGAGATGCAAAAAATGCTAACGTCTTTGTGGGCGCTCAAAAACCACCTTTCGCCAGGAGCCTCGGCATCTGTGGGTGCTGATAGATGCCACCCCGGGGATGGCAGACGGAATGGTGACACGTGGGTGTGGCGGCAAACGGGATACAGAATCAGGGTGAGTACACAGCCCTCCCGCAGAAAAAAAACAAATCCCACAACGGCACCGGCCGCCACTTTTCCTGAACGCCGTCCAAAGCACCATTTTGCAGCCGATCGGTTGACAGGCTGCTCCTGGAATCAATTTATGATTCGCGAAAAAAATTGAGCGCCATATTAGGGGTAGCAGTGTGGCACAGAGAACAGCATTCGCAACCAGGAGGCTGCCGGTTCAAATCCCAAGTGGGCCAGTGTAGTTGTACCCTTGAGCCAAGCCCTTAACTTGAATTGTTTCAGTAAATATCCAGCTGTATAAACATGTAAAGTGTGAGCTATTATGTCATGCTGTAGAAAGGTGTCTGCAAAGCTAACAAAAGTGTACCATATGCTCATTCTCATGTATGTGCTATACTTTGCCATCCTGAGGGAACGATAAGACAATAGCAAATCCATATGTTATCTTCATGATTACCATTTTCTTTTTTTTACAAATGAATCTCCCTTTCTTATTTGAATATTACACACCTACTTTACAACATAATGCACCAGTAAATATAAAGGGGAAATGTTTTCCATAAAATGGAACGTAGAAAGAAAAGTTACGTGAATTTGAAAAAGAAGGACAGGCTTTAAACAGATTATCAGTGGAGAAACAGCATGCCCGCAGGTTGGCAGCACTCAAGGGTGTCAGAGGACAGCGGGCGGGGCTCAACCGTAACCGTTGCCTTGTGGAAAAGGACCCCTGACCATGAGTCCGGTCTTCGGTCTGTTTATTGCTCTAATTGGCACCCAGTCTTGCCTGCGGGATGAGGACCGAGAGAGAATACAAATGGAATAATGTCCCTCTCTCTCTTTCTCTCTCTCTCTTTGCAAACTTTTGGCTGGAATGTTTATTCTCAGGTCTTCAAAAGGAAAATCTGGATATTGAAAAAAATGAGGCCGACATCTTTGATTTCTTAGTTACAGATATTACCCCCACCTCACCCCAGTCCACTGTCTGAGAGACCCAATCTCTTTATTTTTTTCAAAGCTCAGCCTTTTTTTTATTTGAAAGGCTGAAACAGCCATAGCTTTTCCGAATGAGAGGGACAAACATGTTTCTTGGCATATGTTTTCATAACACAAATCCGCTTTGATCAAATATTCATAAAATACATCCCTCCCACCCCCACCCCAGCCCCCCTCCCCGACCCCCTGCCCACCCCAGCAATCCTCACCCCCTCCCACCACTTCTGGTAGGTAAGTGAGGGGCTCACAGAGCTTGTAAGCTGTCCTGCTGTTTGTTAGCGGCAATTAATTTCTCTGGTGCCTTCATTCTATTCAGGGCAGGCCTTTGTGCTTCAAATCCTCCTTTTCTAAGCCTCCCCTCCTGTGCCGTGTAGAACAGAGAGGGAGGTAGCGACACAGAGAGAGGGAGAGGGAGACACAGGGAGAGGGAGAGAGAGAGAGAAAGAGCAAGACAGAGAGCTTGGGATGACAGATTATCTTGGGCCAGTTAAGCATGTAATTGCTCAAATGAGTTAAAATCCCTTCAAATATCTGTCTTTGCACCTCATCACACCACTTCACAGGCTCAAATATTTGACAATTGATGAAGATAAACTAAAAGGGATCTTCATTAGTTACCAACCACCGTGACAAGTTTCTTTCAGCTTAAGACATATGTGTTCACAGGCTTATTATTAGACTTAAAAAAAAAACTACAGGAAAGAAAGAGAAATTACTCAGCCCCCATTTTAAGATATTTAAATCTGAGAAGCTCTTCGAGACACTGTGAATATGTATTTTTTTACCCACTTTCTCAGGGTCTTGTGCACATTGCCTGACATGGCAGAGCAGCCATCCAATGAATGACCATCTTACTGCTGCCCTTTCTCTCATTGGCTTCTGTCATAAAAGAAGAAGGAAAATTACCCAATGACCAGCGCCGTGGCTTTCATGTTGCTGCTGACACGTTGCCTAATGTCTGCCACACTTTTAAGAGTCATCGCTTATGATCGATAAATTCTTTACGAGCGCACCGCGGGAGGGAGGAAAATACTCCATTGTGTTTGATTAAAAAGGTTTTAGCGGCAGTCAGGGGCAAAAGCCGTGCCAGTTTCGGTTAGAGAATTGGCGAGAAGGGGCTGAGCAAATATTCAAATCAGCTAGCAGTATTAATACACAGCAAGCCACGGCCACCTTTTAGCAGTCACATTGGTGGCTGCGACCTGCGGAATAAGTGTTATAGAATACACGTGTCTAAACATACAAAGCTGTGGAGAATGACTGAAGGACAGGCCCTGCTGTCGACGCGAAGCTTTGGATGTAGGGTGCGCTGCTCGTGCCAAGCCTCCACACATAGCTACTGTTGCTGCAGGCTTTGGCAGTTGGACCCAGGCCCTGTTGTGTGTGGCTGCTTCATGCCAGCTCATCTGAGGGCCTTATTGCTGTTTGCAACACAAGCCTTCGTTCCCACTGCTGAGCCGCGCAGTGCGGCTTTGATGGTGAATTAGGAGTTATCTTATTACGTTCAGATAATCAGGAGTCCTGGAACATGGGGCCATGGAAAGAGCACGTACAGTTTTTATTTTTGTTTGTTGTTGTTTTTGTCACCAAGTACAGACTTAAGTATTAAGACCAGACTGGGACATAACTTTTTTGGTTGCTATATCAGATTAAGACTGAAAACATGTAGAGTATCCACCTGCTTATTCTGCTGCATACTACAGCACTGAAATGAATTGCACATAAACTGCTTTGCATTATTTCTTTGTAAGTTGGGGTGAGACTGCATGCCGCTTGGGGGGGAAAAAATTACATGCTTTTGTAAGGATAAAAGGTACACGTGCTGAACCGGAAGGTTCCCGGGCTTGCCAGGTGTGCGCAGGCCTTGCCAAATCCCACCTTCAGCACAGAGCGGCTTGGGTTCGCGGGGAACTGCAGCGAAAGGCGGGCACATGTCTGAACATTACTTTACACAAGATCAAACTGCGCCTGCAAAGAGATGCGAAAGCAGGCTTTGGCAGCTGCCCAACCCAGGACACCTTGGAAGAACGTCAAGGAGAGCGCCGTGCACTTCCTGTCCCTGAGTGGAAGCTACAGGAAATAAGCCACAGTGATATCAGACAGTCTGTGTCACAGAGTTTGTGTCATCTTTATTTAGACAATTTATTTATTTACATATTTACATCTCAAAGGTTTATTGATGCTCCTACTGTTGTAGCTGTAGGATATGTCTGTACTTACATTTACATTTTAAGTTAAAGCTTAGACTCTATTGTATTTTTCATTTCCCATTTTTTCATCTATTCTAGCTGTTATTTGAATAACCTTTCAGCCTTCAAATTTTCCTGTACAGAATAATCATGCAACTCTGCCCCATCTGCATTTTCCAACTTTATTTTCCTCTGTAAACACCACAGGTGGATAAATCTTACGGATTTCCCCACTAATTGTATTAGTATTGCACTGAATGAAAAACACAAATAAAACGTATAGGTGCAATTATTAGTATTACCGTGATTATTAGGATGCTGATGAGAATGCTGGTGGAAATGGTGATTGTTTTCCCCCTTCTTCTTATTGCTTTGCACAGAGTGTATAGATGCTGTTCTATGTAAGAACATACCATGCCTTCTCTCATGTCCTCTAAGTGCAATGAGCTCTCTAACCTCTCTCTCTAATGTTTTCTGTCAGCTTTGGTCATAGCTTTGTTCATTTAGAGAAGCAAATAGATTCTGATTTGCTGTTAGACGCACAAAAAAACATACTTTTGCATTGAACTTTTCATAAATAATGATGCAAATGGATAATTCTGTTTAATTATTCAAAATAATATTGTATCAAATCAAATTGTAAAAATGAGTAACCTCTAAAACAACCTCTAAAAATAATTATGCTCAGAAGAGCTTGCCCTTGTTGTCTCTCTAGCTGTTGATCAGATACCCTATTTGCTGGATGTTTTATATAAGATGGCTTACATGGGATCCTGATCAGACACAACTGTGAACACATTTGGAAGAGAAATAAGATTTTTACTTCATGTTCATATCATAATTTCCTTATGTCATTGGCAGTATGCAACATTCACATCTCTCTCACAAAGTTCGAAGTCTTGCAAGCAGTCATTTCTGTTTGGATGCATTATTAATGATGGATGATGTGGAACTATATTAAAATGCATGGTGCGTGTGTGCCTGCATGTGTGTACGTGTGCGCATGTGTGGGTTTTGCTGAGGGATTTCTACTCTACTTGATTTATGAAAAAACATTACTGATACCCTGAAGAAAATTTAAAGTAAATTGGAGAGGGACGACCAGAGCATTAATAATTGTTTACAGCAGGCCCTGTAGCAAAGGCTACCTGTGCAGGGTCTAAGTACCTGTGAGTAAAACACAAGAGGTGTAAGAAAACATATCTTAAATTTTAAAGAGAAATATCTTAATGCATATCAAAATATGTGGAACACATTGTATTTAGAGATATATAGATTATTGCCACTTGTACGTGTCATTTAATTAATTTACTGTAGAAAATTCTACTATATATACAAGGAGCTGTTCATTTACATTGACGTTTAAGTATAATCTCTGCCACTAAGAAAATTGTTATGCATATTTCTTTAGCATTATTAGATTTGTGATGCATATTTCAGTGTATTATTTATCCATTTCAAGGTGTTGTAAGGTATGAAATCTCTTTTTTCGCTCTTCAGTCCTTGTCTAGCTTGTAAAATAAGATTTAATCAATCATTTCATTAATGCTGGTCATTTTTTTTATGTAGAGACAATTGAAACATGAAGCACTGCAGGCAAGGTGAGTTTCCACCCCACTGTACAGCATTTTTATTATCCTAGAAATGGATAGTAGGCACCATGGAAATGCAAGCCACCATCATTATGATGATAATAACGATGATGATGTTGACACGTACTTTTGTTGTTGTCATTGTTGTTGTAGTATCCTATCACTAACACATAGACACAGGTTATTATATTTTGTGTTATCAGCACAAATAGTGTAAATTGTCATTACAGTGGAAATACACACACTATATATATATATATATATATATATATATATATATATATATATATATATATATATACATACTGGTTTGGACCACACAGCATGCCCTTGTCTATGGCTTCCACCTGGCTGGGGCCTCCAGCTGACAGACATGCTGCCCCACAGACAGAGAGCAAGCAGAGCCTCAGAAACTGAGCTCATAATGACTGGCAGCCTACTTAGGATGGGGAAATAACTGCGTTAAGCACTGCTTCAAATCAAACTCTACCAAAGTCCTACCGTATTGTTATTGTCAGCAGGTAAGGCGCTAATGCCGCACCTCATACTCCCTTAATTACGATCCCGCCATAAGATGAATGGAGAAAGGCCTGCATACTTCAGGTACCGCAATAATCAGTCAGTAGGCCATCAGGTTCCGTCTTGGTGAATCAAGGCGTAATTAGTTTCATGGTTAAGCCTCTTTTTCTTGTGCGTCTTGGCTTGGGAATTTGCCGTTACTGTTTGTGTGAATTAAATGTAAAACATCTCTGTCGATGCGTCTGAATAGTGTCCCCAGCTACTCAGAGATAATGTGCAAACAGTAGGAGTAGCAGCATGGTGTTGCAAATAGCAATTCCCACCCGTTGCAAGCAAACGAGTCTTTACCTTAATTAATCTGGGAGATGCCTGGAATTTTGTATGGAGACTGTGTTTATCGCATATGTAAGTTTCAGCATAATTGCCCTGAATAAAAGGTCTCATAGTGGCTTGAAGTCCATTAATTTTTGCAGATGTTAGAGTTATTCAAAAAATTTGCTAATATTTAAAAATATATAATATGCTCCTCTACCACTTGTATAGGATGAGGAAAACAACAACAAAATTTCTCCAAACATTTTTCAGATTCCTGGGATTGTAAATGATGAATGTAATGAATATTAGAAATTAGGTTTAGGAATATCTTTCTTACACTATGCACCCCATTTTTTCAATCATTTTTGAGAGACGGATGTCATTGATGGAAAATGTCTGTATTCATATACTGTACATGACTACATAAGAGATATAATGCACATTTTCAAAAAAGATACTGTTTCAAAAAGACCTTCCCTTTCTACCTTGAAGAGAAAATATGGAGCATCATTGTTCAGCTGTATTATGACCACTGGCTGTGATTTTACAGCATTTGATTTATTTTAAAATAAAGAAAATCTCCCTCACTGAGGAATATTAACTATTAATAAGAAGTCAAAAGATACTGCTGACAAATCTCCCAGATGCCGTGTATCTGCAATCTTTTCTCTGTCGATTCATCTCAATGAAATTCCAAGAACAATTCTATGAACATTAAAAACAAGAAGTCCATGTTGTCAAATGCAATCAAGCAACGTGGACTTGTAACAACACTGTTCCTCCAGTTACCTGATGTGACACCTCATGTTATCCGTAGTGCAAGCAGCAGCAGGTAACTACATCACTAGAGCTGCGGTTCCATGCCAGACGTCCTCTGGCCCCATGAATATCCCAAGCCTGTTGCATTGCTCCATTTGTACAAGTGACAGTTATTGATAAATAGTGATAATTTGTTTGATGTGAAATATGGATACATGAAAGACTATTTCTAATTTTGAAAACCATTTCATTTCTCCATATAAACATTTCTGCATTTTTTTCAAGCATCTGAACTGCACCACAGACCTCTAGCATTGATTTGAATGGCACTGATCACGCCAAAGGAACTCTACTACAGTTTACCACCTTCATTTTATTGTACAGTGTATTATATGCAGTCTATGTGCTCTAAATTGCAGTGCATACTGCATGTTTCTCAGTTATGATACTGAATTAAAACACCAAATACCAAACCTTGAACCCAATCACAATATATTTATTCATTTTACCAACATTAAAATCAGGTTATGTGACTGTAAATGTAGTCATTTTGTATAAATACAATTATTCTTCAAGAATTTCTATCCATTTATTTTGGGTATAATGTAACTTAAATCTCTGCCTTAATGTATCCTAATGAAAAGTCTTACGTTGCCCGTACTCATATCTCAAAGAGTTTGTTTGACATTAACCATCTGTAGGAGTCCAGTCAACATTCCGATTTTCTTCATATTCATTAGCAGTTCTGAGCAAGATCAACATGCAGAGTTCGCATGTATACAAATGAATACATATTACATGTTAATTATCTCCATAAACTTTCAGAAAACTCCACAGCTGACTAACGTTAGGGGGGGGTACACCCAAAAGGAACAATCATGTGGACAGTGCGGGGTTGAACCACCATCACTTTATGAAACATACTTCATGAAATATGTCTTATGTATGTTTGTTTGCTGATGAGCAGAGCACGATGAGGTCCTATCTACATTGTGGTGTGGTGACAGTTGACGGGCAGACAAGGTCATTGGACATACAAGTTCCCATTTAAAAACAGACACGGGAGCGAGACTAAGGTTAGTTGGGTCTGCCAGAGCTGTCAATCAATTAATGACAATTATTGAGCAAGGACACCCAGGGGGGTACAGAGAGCAAGAAGGAGAAAGACCATGCAGAAAGGGCACTGGGAAAAAAAGTTAAGGAGATTGGAAAATAACATGAGGACAGAAGGGAAACGAAACACCAACCTATGCAGATTTTTCATTATGGAACCTACTTAAAGTTTTCTGGAAGGGTAGTTTATTTTTTATTACTTTTATATTTTCAGTAGTCGTGGGTGCCAGCGGTCTCATAATAAGAATACATTCTTCCATTAGATAACATTTAGATAACAGTAATCAGATATTTTTTTCTTTTTTTCGGAGGTGTCAACATACAGCCCATGGGTTTAAATTCTTTCTGGAAAAATAAAGGTATTTACGTATGATATTACGTATGAATATTGCCATCATCCCTGTGAAATGACATTTGCACCATAAAGCTGATTTAACATTATTTATTTGCTTAGCATATACCCTCTACCAGTTTGATTTACTTAGCTTATATCTGAGTATTATCCAGCCATAAAGCTGGATAATTACAAGAAATTTAGGCTATGGGATGGTCATACCTGCTACCTTTAGAATGCAAACCTACCTCTGTCATTGCTACATCAGACTGCCACTACCACAGACACTTTTACAAACAGATCTAAAGACTGTACATAGCAAAAAATGCTACATATGATTGACTATTCTGGGCCAATTCATTTGTAACATTTACCTGAATAAATTCTTTAAAACATTTGGTGGCTTGCGTGTGTTTGTTTTGAGGGGATTAAAAAGAAGATATTTTATGAGTACAGCCCTACAGAAACCTGCACCAGCCTGCATAAACCTGGTCAGTATTTCTGAAGAGCGGAACAACAAGTGACAGTTGTATTTGTGGGAGTGAAAGTTTTGTGAATGGGGCGGACAGCATAAAGACATAAAAAAGGGTTGTGGCACGGCACACGTTTTTAGAGGGCTGGAGAAAGGCAGTGAAAAAAGGGGGGGAGAGAAAGTGTCTGAAATTCTCCAGCTGGCGCGCCTTAATTTTCTGCCATTCTAATTAAAATGCAAATTAAATTTGTAATTAGCAACCGTGGTGTCCGAGGAGCCACCTCGTGTGCAGTACAAACATATGGGGCGGCAGCGGTGAGCGAAAGTTTGGCGGTGGGATTGGGAGGAAAGGCCACGGAAAGTTTTTTTTTTTTTTTTTTTTTCTGCAGGACTTTGTGGCGGTCAATGGCCTGGCAGCTGGACTTCGAAGTTCCAATGGTCAGCTCAGGGTGCTTCAGCTTTGAGGATTCCGGGTCCGGCTGGAGATGGTCCTTGGTTCCCTTTGCTGTCACCGGGCAGGTTAAAGGTCACCTCCCAAGTCACCTCTGCTCCATGGCAATGCCACGGTTGTTGCCTGAGGTCGGATCCTCTGATCGAAAGGTCCCTGACCAAAATTAACCTTCGCCGACTCCCACATAATTAATTTTTAAGAGCAATGGCAAATAACAGTGAGTGGAACATAGCAAAGATGTCCGTTCAGTCATTACTCATTGGATATAGGCAAGGACGATGCAGGAGGTAACCTCTCCATGCAGGTAATCTCTCCATTTTGCTATCACCTATTACCAATTACCTTACATTTTGCAGTTTGTTGTGCTTCAGTTCACATTAGAAATGTCCAAGTGGTGAAGGTACCTTCTGATCACCTGTCGTACATCATTTTAATAGAATAAATCTACTCCCTGACATCAAAGTATATTAAGTAAATCGTACTTACATTTTAAAAGTCCAATGAGAACAAAAGCTGTTGTGAGTATTTACAAATATGCTCTATGCTATTAGGAATGTTCAAAAAATGATATAGGTGATATTGAAATTGGTCTCTTTCCTGCTCTTATATGAATGAGAATACAAGCAACTGTAATGTTAAAGATGATCATGTGCAGTAAATATGGTTTAAAGGAGTGAAAGTAATGAAGGGTAGGAGGTCTCTATGTGCCATGAATTCCTCCGATAATTGTCCTGTCCTTTTCAAGCCAACAGGGAGGTGTCGCTGGGTCAATATTTCAGTTTGGCGAAGGTGACTCCCGCTCCCCGATGATATTGAAGTGGCAGCATCAATGTCATGTCAGCTGTCAGAACCGGGAAAGAAGGGTCAAGGCTGCTACTCATCAAACTGAGAACCTTTTTTTTCCTGCCCAGGTGTCCGTTTGGGGATTTTGGTGACATTCTGGGTCCAGTGGGCTGCTACTCAGAGCCCAGGCATGGAGCAGATAGCTGACCCCTTCTCTGACCTCCTTTCATCACTGTTCTTCCTTTGCCTGAAACTGCCTTTGCCCTTTTTGAAGGTGCATGTCCGGCTAAAAGCCAGTCATACAGTATCTGTATAACCTGCACTGGTACTGGAACATGGGTGACCATGTGGCCATGCTGAGGTTTCTCACTGAGTGGCACAATGTAGAGGCCTGACATTGCACAGTATGCCAAATGGTTTCATAAATGCCATTCATTGAAGTTCCAAACAAAGATTTGGGAGGAGACTTTTCAGACAATCCCTTCTCAACTCGCCATTTCCTTTTTGTTTCAGCTGTTCATGGCATCCTTCCTCAACCCCATCTACTCCTTATTTCTGTTCCTATGTATGATGTCCAGTTGTGGTGGTCGTAAACCTCGGCGCACTGCAAGTTGTGACCCTTTCCTTGAACTCCAAGCCAAAGAACTGTGCCCCTATACCCTCATCAACAGCCAACACCTCTTATCATAATAAAATGCATGCCAAATTGGTTTAAAAATGTAGAACATTTTTGTAAACATGCTGATTGAATAAATTCAGAGTCTAGTCTTGTATTTTAGTCTTCTCTCTGCATTTTCTCATTTCTCATTCTTCATTTATTAGTTTTCCCTTTATTTTATTGCAAACAGGATTCTGTTATTGTTCTATGAAAAAAAATACTTCAGCCGGGATTCAAATCAGTGAGATCTCACAGATACGCAGTTTTATGTTTTATTTTCCTTGCTGTCGGGATTACAGCAAGGCAAATCAGATTCTTTTCGGCCCACAATGCCGTTCTTTTACTCTTTGCTTTGAAAAAGTGCTGTGCTTTGTTCTGATCTAATCTGACCTGCCATTGAATGCATACACAATAGGAAACATAATTCCCTTCAAAAGTACAGTCACATCATTACCGATACACATTACTCCCAGATATAAAATAATTCCCTTATGCTGTGAAATTATTCCAACGGATATAAACGGGACAAAGATGAAAGTCAGTCCAACCGAGGAGCTGACTTTTGAGGACCAAACAATAAAAACAAAAAAAAATCAGACAGAAGTCCCTTACAAGAACTATTCCCAGACTGGCAAAATACGCTAATGTCAAGATGATGTATGGTTGAACCAATGTGGGTGCCATTTTGGGACAAAACCCGGTTCCCCTACGCAACCTTCACATTGTCTTTCCCCCTCTCAGATATCTCCCTCGTAGCTGTAGGGTACTGCCACCTGTTGCCTTGTTAATCACGCTGCAAATATACTCATAAATCATAACGCTCCGCAATTAATCAAGCTGTCAGGTTCCGGGTCAGGGGTCACGCATTGAAAGTTAAAGGTCGCCGCCAGTGTGTGAAAGGTCGCGCTTGTGTGGCATCTCTCATTGTGGGATCGTGTCAGGAGAGGAGCCAATGGAACAAAGGAGAAATCAAAGTCCAGCGGGAGGAGGAATGGCGGAACCGGGCCCGGTGAGAAGGAGCCGGGCCCGAAGCACAAAGACCATCAAATTGACCTGTCACCACATCAAGGGCAACGGCAGCGCGCTACGCTATCACGCGCCGTCACGCCTGCCCAGTGACGGAGCGCCCGCGACCCACCGGGCTCCCGCTGCCACATTTGCATAATTAATAGAATGTTTTACATTTTATTCAGGTCATTTTAATAATTTGTTGTGTCCACAATGACTTGGTTTACACTGTGTTAGGGGCCTCTATAATGGAAATAAATACAGGAATAAATGTAATATTCCTTTGAGGTTAGTGGACGATGTCAAACTGTGGTATTTTAAATAAAAATTTTTTACTCTTTATTTACAGTAGATACGTGTGTGCTTGTGTGTGTGTGTGTGTGTGTGTGTATGTTTATAAATATCGTAATAATTTCATTTTATTGATGAGTTGACACACTGCACTTTGAGAAATGCTTTGTGTACAGAATACAAGTAGATGTCTGTTTTTTATCTTTTATTTTGTCTGCTAATTGTATCAAAAGTCTCTCTTCCACACACAGGACACTGGGTATCCCTGCAGTCAAACCCGGAGCCCGGAGCTGGGGCCTGGTGTCTGGCACAGCCCTGACATGTGCGGCAGGTCGCTGACGGCGGTTTCCACTTAGCCGTCAGCGAAATCAGCAGCCATCGCTAAAACCGCCACGCTGCTCCGCTACGTTTGGCAGCTTCCCGGCCTTGAGGGTGAGGGCCCTGGCGCTCGCTGAGCGGAGTTCAGGTGAGGCACGACAGGGCTGAGCTCGCTGTGTGTTTACCCCAGGCCTGCTGCTACCTGTGCCGTCCCCTCTCTCGTCAGCTGGCCGTGTGAAAGCAAGTGCAGTATTCCTCTGAGGTCCAGCCGGGCTCACTCAGGTGTGCCATCCATACAAAACTAATGGACCATGATGAAAGCTCAAACAAACTTCCTCTGGATGTGGGCCTGCCAGCCTCTGTGTTTTTTTTTTCCATTGCTGTTCACATGTATTTCTTTCTCACTGCGTTACCATGGACAGTTGCTTCGGGGTGAAGCGATGCATTCAAATGCATCCGCTTTGTGGAGTGATTACCCCTCACTCTCACTACCTGCACCGTCTGTGACACTTCCCATGGTCCATTTCACTGCCCCGCTGTTTATATTTCACCACCTACACCCACACACGCACCTGCAGGACCGTGAGGCCTGAAGTGGCATTCAGTAAAATACAATGGTCTGAAATTGTGTGCGATGTTTCAATTATATTGAATGACATAGGAACTAATGTCTGGCTAATTTATACTCCCATAAGCTGCAAGTAAGGCATGGTGAATTTCTAGTTCATTCTGTCTAGGAGAAGAAGACAACCTGTAAAATCAATAGGCATATGGTTTGTGAGCACAAAAATAGAAATAAAAAATAGCATGTAATAGTTCTGGTCTTCAAACCTATAGTTGGAATGTACTGTTCCTGTGTGTTTGTTTTTGTGTGTGTATGCGTGCCTGCATGCTGTGCGTGAGGTTTCCAGTAAATGTTTACAACTGGAAATCTCTGCTTAAACATTACCAGGTTTTCACAGATTTTTTATATTTTGTCAAAAATGCAAATTAATAAAGCATTACTCTTTTGACAGTTATGCATTATAGTCTTGTAGTCAGTTCATTGGAAACAAGATGCTGGCTGTGATCACATTCATAGGGACGGAGCTCATCTATTGATTCGAAATCATTCAGCATTATTTATGCACTACAGTGCTTATTCTCACTGCAGGCTCTGTAGGGTACAAAGCAAGCCTGTTCAGTGTTGAAGCAGAGAGACGAGCCATTCCCAGGCTGTAGAGATCATCTCGATATTGTCCGCGATCAATAACCCTCTTCAGTTCACCAACGGCTTTTCTGGATCATATGGAACGCGTGACACCGCCAGTGGCAGATCATATCTCGCAACGGCCACACAGACAGCGAATCGCCACACGGCAACCGCCGGGAAGGGGACATTCCAGGACTTTGATGTGCGCGAGGGCGAGAGCAAACACACTGGGAGCGTTCAGCGGAGGATCAATGGCGTGCGTGCGGCCGGCATCCCCACATACACCGCGTGAGAAAGCCTGCCCGCACTCAGCCGCTCGCTTCGTCTTTGTCTGCCTTTCTTCTCTTGAAGTGAAATCTACCTTGGAGTCGTGGGCAGTCAAGTGCTTTATGCGGTCTTTGCAGCCCATTCCAGGACACTGGCTAATACACATCCCTATTCTTCTTTGGTTCGGGGAAAACATGAATTACATTTTCAAGCTTCTGACAGAGAAAAAAAATGAAATGCCATGGGGAGTAGGAGTATTTATGGTATAGGTCGGTTAGGAGTATTGTATTAATAAGTGCATTCAAGAGGGGGAAGTTTAGCATTTTCTATTTGAAGAGTGGTGGCTTGACTGTGATTTTACAGTCACCTGACTCGGAGCAAACCTGAGATTCCTTTGCATTTATCTAGCGGTAGCGTTTTTTTTTTTTTTTTTTCAATTCATAGTGTGTCTCAGGCTTTCAAAGTACTGGACAGAATGCATTTCATGACATTCACCACTTACATATGTCGCATTACCCATTTCTGAGAATTTGAATTGCCTCGCTGACACAAAGCCACATGCGTTACTTCCAAAGAGTTCATATTTGAATATACTGTACATCAGCCCTGGAGGGTGAATGGCAGGACACATCAATCAGGGTGAACCCATTGTTCATCGTTGCATTAGCGATCCTGAATGACATTTAAGTCTTACAAGTGTTGTTGCTTGCCTTTTAGTACCCACTTCCTTATCGCTGACATGTCATCAGATTTTTCCATTGTCACAAGCATGGCTTGGTGTGCAGTTAGAACTGAAGTCTGCAGAGCTTGCCGGAGTTGTAGAATCGTTTTGACAAGCCACGGTGCGCATTGCCTAGCATTAGCATTAGGATGCTGCTTACTCCCTATGTACTGCGGCTTTGATCCTCACACACACACACACACACACATACACACACACACACACACAGCCATGCAGACACAAACACACATATATATATAAACACACATGTACACACACGCACACACAAACAGATATATACACACATTCATAAACAAACACATGGTTGCAAGCACCCAAATGCATGATTTAGTCACATCATACCCAGGTCACATAAAATGAAAGCTATTTTCCTCCATACACCTCCTTGGTAAATGTGGACAACAAATAAAGTGTTGTGCAGTTAAAGTGATGCACCCCAGTTGCCAGAGAAGGTAATCCCCCAAAAAGGAAATCACAGACAAAGGGCTCGAAAGAAGAGACCCCTGCACCTAAAAGATAAATATTTCAAGAATGCACGCACCAGTGCCATTAAAGCCTATTTAACAGTTTGATTAAATGCTTTAATCAATCACCATCCCGGCATGTTTATTAATCACTTTATCAAGCAGTTGATGCATTGCTGGTTTTAATAGACTCCATTTATTTTGATTTCGCCCCACTTCATCTTATCGAAGGGCCTTTTCCAATCGGGACAGATAGAAGAGGGGGCAGCAGCGTCCCCCGAGCAGTGGGGAAAGCAGCGTGCCGGTCCCGGCTTCATTATCCCCGCCGCCCTCGGACTCCAGCCAATTTATTAGTAAAAAAAAAAAAAAAAAGAATGTGCCCAGAGCAAGTCATCGGTAAACCACACAGCTTAGCTCAGATAAACACAGGCCCCTCCGTTTGCCTTCTCACCTGACACCACAGTGATATACGATCCTAATAAGATTAATTCTTTCTTTTTTTATACTCCCCCTCCTCTTCTGTGGGCAATGTTCCCCCTCACCGATTTTGTCTCTTATCCTGGTCTATTGTTCAAACAGTACTGTAACTGAGAAATATTATTATTTACATTTTTTTGAAAGTTATTTCCATTTAAAGAATGCACAAACTATGTGCATATTTATGTGTGTGTGTGTGTCTGCACGCACATGTGTCTGTGTGTTAAAATGGCATCTGAAGGTGTATGACATTTAAACACAGAGGGTTCGATATATTCCAATAAACATAATGAGAGCAATACAATGAAGCCACACAGTACAATAGGAGTAATAGAGTGACCATTAGTCTTTAAAGGGGGTAGACCAAGCTGCCCTCTCAGTCCCCCTTTTCAGCTGGCCTATTTCCCTACAGTGTTTTCTCATTAGAATGCCTCAATAGACTTCTGTGTCCCTTATTCTTTCTTCATATTTCCAAAGCTTGGGTATAATTTTTGGAGTAGTTCTTGACCCTTCCGTGTTCTGTACAGAAACGGCCATAATTAGCAAACAATCCGTCCCCTTCTCTATTCGACATTCTCTACCCCCCCCCCCCCCCACCCCCCCATACATACTCCCCCCCACCCCATCTGTCCCTCCATGTCTGCCCCTGTGTCTCCCTGCACCTCTCTGTTGTGTGCTAAAACAGCCATTGTCCACACCATCGCCTCGGTCCCCACTCACCAGCCGACTGTGGAGGAAAAAAAAAAACGAGAGTGCCCAGGTTTGGGACAGTGAATGGAAAATTGCATTTAAGTGGCCTTCTCTCTCTCCCTATCACCTCGTTCTTCCCCATTGCCTCGGAGGAAGGGGCGCACGGAGGGCTGGAGGGGGCTACCCGAGAGGGGCAGTGGCGAACTTGAAAGCTGCCATACATTTGCAGCACTCTCGAAAACAAGCATTTCACACCTGAAGCCTTTTTAAGTGAATCCTAGAACCAGGCCCTCCAGGACACTTAATTGGCTATGGCTTTGGAGCTTGTTGAGCAGAGCCTATTATGGCTGGTCTACCCTGAGACAAGCGGCCAAGTATGTCAAATGAAAAGGGCCCTTCTCCCAGATGGGCCCGGTGGTATTAAAAACCGCCGGATCGCGTTTTGTTGTTGACCGACACGGAGGGGGACATAATTCAGATGTGGACTCAACATCTTCTGATACTTCATCAAAAAAAAGAGAAAGAGAGCCAGAGAAAGAAAAAAAGACAAGGCCAGTCACAATGACCGTGTGAAATGTATTTGTTTCTGAAGCAATTTTGGAGGGTCATTTTGTCTAACCTTCATTAGCCATAAGTGCTAGCAAATGCCCAGCAGTAAAAGCACTCTGGCAGGTGAGAGTGCATTTGGGCCACTCTACCTGTCCATGCGCTGAGAGTCTAAAAGACTTGCTGGAGTCAAGCTGCTCTACAGAGGCAGAAAATGGTATGCTTACCTGCAAGCTGAGGGTTCTACCACAAATACATACATTCGAGGTGACCACCAGCTGTTACCCCCCTCCGTTGTAACTTGTTCTTGCAGTATTTTAGTTTGAAAAACTGCAGCGCTCTAGCTCTGTGTCTATTGATTTAATTAAGTGGCTGAATGTCTTAATTCTGTGAAATAATTATACCCTTGTCTTCGTTTGTAATTCAAAAACAGGCCACAGTTTTGCCGCTTAAATGGAGTGAGCTACCTTAGTGAGACTGGCCTACTTCTGATACTTTCTCTGTGTTTTCCATGCTCGACGGCTTTTTTTTTTTCCTCCTCCTCCTCCTCCTGGGCCATCTGCTCCCGTTGTCGTCCCCATATTCGCCTCAGGCTTGGAGCAGCTTCAATAGCGGTGCTTTTGGGGCGAGCCGGCTCCCCAGCCTGCCTTGGGGAAACCAGTGAAAGTAGGTGCTAACTCGGGCCTCCTGGTGCGGACGGGCTGGGCGTTGCGTGGAGCAGGGGCTCATGGGAAATCTGCAGTGCAAACCGACTACGTTCAAACGTTGCCAGAATGCCTGTGAGTGCAGGAAGAGAGGAAGCAAGAGGCTTGAAATGCAATCATTTCCCCGTTCCCCCTTTTAATCACGACAAAATTCCCCTTTAGCGACTGCTGCCAGAGCAGTTAACGCGTTAATGCAGGAGTTATCATGGAAAGCGCCTGCAACGGTATTGCTGTCAGGAGACAATGCTACCTGTCCGGTGCAAGGCGTTATCAGCGGAACGGTGTCCTTTCGGCTGAAATTGTAATTACTAGAGCTCTGTCTCCTTTGTACGTGCTTCACAGTTCAGTGGGCAGCTCTCATTTTTTTTTAAGAGAAAAAAAATGCTGTCAAGCATCAAACCCTAACAAACTTTTCCTCCAGCGTGTTGTCTATGCCTTCATTGTGTGTCATTCTCACGTCAGCCATGGCTGGATGCAGTGGCGTCACGCAGTTACAGGGAGTATAGCGGTGTTACGCATGGGTCTTCTAAACAATCACCGCTGCTTCCAAAACCAGAGCGGATCACAAGTGACAAATTCAAGACGGCTCTCTCTGTAATACTTCTCTATGAGACGACAGGGGACACTGTCACTTTAAATAACCATCAGCCCGAGCCAAAAAAAATCTGCAGCTCCCCCTCCAAATCGGGAAAATGTGAAGGCAAAGAACTAATTACGCCTCACATATTTCCCCACATGCCAGCTGCCCTTTGTGTGGAAGCAGAGGACCAACACCTGAAGCTCAATCAGGTTATTTTGTGAACGATCTGCTATATTTAGTGTAACGCCTTGGCTGACTAACCAGACAGCACGGGAGTGAGGAAAACTAAAATGTGCTTCTCTGCTTTCTCAGCATCCTCAAAGCTGGAAAAAGTTAGTTTCAAAAGTCCACCCACCAGCAACCATTGCTTTCCACTACCAGATGTTAGATATGTGTCAGCCCGGGGATAGAAATGAGGTCAGCCGGTCATTATTGACTGCTTTCTGTTTTGCATCAGTTTTTCCTCTTTAGGCAATTGCCAAGAAGAGGGGGACAGGTAGCTCCATGGAAGCTAGCTACTTAATATTCACATGTTCATATTGCTAGTAATATCAGAGAATGGAGATGATGATGATGATGATGATGATTATCATCATTGATAGATCATGTGTTGTACCTCCCCCACCCTACATTTATGAGTATCTCTCTCTGTCCCTCCCCACCACTGCATAGTGATTTCATTTTGATTGCTATCATCTACCTGATTGCCTGATGTGTTGATCAGGAAGTTAATGATGGAGCACCACAGTGGCGTGGGGAGGGGGGGGGGCCTAGTGGTCAAAGAGGACACCAGCACACTAGCTTCACCCCCTGATGAGGGGTTGGCTCTCTGAGCCTATAGAACTTCTGCTGTGCCAAACTCCAGAACGCCAGCAGAACAGCCCAGGCTCCTGACAGGTCATTCACACACAGTGCACCAGATGCATGTCCAAGTATGTAGTACAAACAATTAAATGCATGAACCAGAAATGATACTGCTGGAAGTGCATTTTGGGGATGTGTGCTCCCAAATGCATGTCAGTTTCAGTCATTGAGCACTAGACAAGGGCACAGGCCTAGTGTGATAATGTCAGAGTGGTCTTTCAGTTTAGAAAACAGATCTCAAGCCAAATCTGGGTTAGGGTTAGGTTTAGGGTATGGTATGGTATTGGATGGTATGTTTGAAATGGGAATGCTGTTATGGGATAAATCATGTCTGCTCTGCTGTTGCCTCCTGAGTGCCGGTTATAGTCCAAAAAAAAAAGGGAGCCATCAAGACGGCTTGTCTCAGAGTACTGACATATACTTACACTCTCCACAGGTCCGCAATATTGCAAAACAACACTATCAATCTGATTATAAGAGAGTGATTGATCATAAGGGAACAAGAATAAATGACAAGCTTTAATTGAAGAGAAAAATGCTGGCACACAGATCAGAGTGATATAGACAGAGTGATATTACAGAGACTAGATACAGTGATATTACTGAGCACAGAGAGAATGATGTCCCAGAGCCTGGATAGAATGATGTTACGTTAACCAGGAGTGGATTGGGTGGGTAGGGGTGTTGGGTCATGTGGTCCCCTCACAGCTCCAGTAGATCAATTCCGGCGAGTTTACAGCTCAGCATCAAGACTCCCCCGCCCTGCAGCCTGCCCCATACCCTGTCTGAGATCCGGTGGCTTTCGTCACCCCAGGTCCGCTCTCATGGTCGCCGCTCGTTGGGGATCGATCAACCTCAGCACCCACTGGCGACCGCAGCGGGAGCCAACACGACAACAGCCTCCGTGTCACACGTTCTCCACACGCAGGGTCAGCTGATCCCCGGTTGTTCTGTTTTGCTGGGAGAGGAGGAGGCCAGTGAGCATTCTTTAACACAGAGGAGCGGGCAGGACACAGTAAGCCGGCACGGCGTAGTGCAGCGTGGTGTGGCGAGGCAGGGCCTACCTCACAAAGATTATTAGCTTTTTCTCTGGACTTGCGGTCATAACCCACAACACTCTCTCGATTGATGTGACTTTAAAGGTCCCCCTTCCCTCGCCCTCAATCCCCATCCAGAAAAAAAAAAGAAAGGACTCCACCCCTCTCTGTTTACTGAAAAGTAACCTGCTTACATCATTAGGCCCAGCTTGCTAGGTCTAATTACCAGATGTTGTGTCCCCTTTTTTCTTCTCGTTTTTTTGTCTGAGCATTAAAAGACCCACCGCCACTCACCCCCGGCGGCCCCTCCTCTTTCGGCACCACCTCTCACAATAAAGCCGCTTGCAAATAACAACAAAAACGAAAAAACTGGGGCCCTCCTCCTTTTCAGCGCACATATCTCTGTCCATCCACATATCCCTCCTTTATATGGTGCGGTAATGCCGGGGCTAATAACGTGAACCGAGAAAAATGGGGGACGGGGGAAAAGAAAGAAGAGGCAAAAGAAACAGGCCAATTGAGGTCCTTCAGTCTCATTTGCACTCGGTGGTTTTTTTTGAGGGCCCAGTTTAGCTTATCACATTATTCCCCATTTACAGATAAAAAAAAGTGTCTCGGTGCTTTCCGATTGTGCTGCGACACACTGAGTGTGCAAACACGGATTTTCGTTTCTCCTCCTTTTTTTAACGTTTCATGTGCCGATGTCCGGCGAAAATGCAGAGAATGGAAAAGGAGTTATTCAAATCATAAAACAGCTATTTTCAGTGTGAAAGGCAGGCCTGGGAGACACACATGTTAGCTCATTACTTGGCGTCCTGAAAGCTTATCTGCACAATGTGCGTTTGCGCCCAGTCAGGTTAACCTCTGTGGCTCTCTTTGTCAGACATCCTTACAAACATAATGGCAGAACTAATGTACATTTAAAAAAGCTGTTCCCATACCTGCTGTGCACTTTTCTCCCCACAGTGCAGGTTTAAACTGGTCTGTTCTCACACACCTAAACATTTAATGGTATCTAGTGTGTTACTCAAAAATAAAACATATTCTGTATGACTGTGAACAGAATTTGGATATAATATATAGATTTCTGATTACATCCGCCCCAACTACACCCCTACTACAACACCCACCACCATCACTAATAATAATAATCATGATATTAATAGTTATAATAACCATACATTTAACTTATTAATAATAATAATAATAATAATAATAATAATAAATATATTGAGAGATATTTTAGTACCAAGTACATTTCATTTTCCATGACTAGTAAAATTTCATGCACAAAATAAAAGTAAAAAAAATGAAAAATAATTCCTTTCATTGTGTTTTGAAATTTGTTTTGCTTTATTGTGTAGTCATACATATATACACCATACTGGTTGATGCCAGTTTAATCATTTTAACTTATCATATAACTTATTCTCTTATAAGATTTGATTTTCTAGCCTTTGTTTATCTTTTGTCCATAAACTGCAGTGTTCATATGGAACAGGAAGAACTTGTATTTCCTTTCTACCATACATTTCAGAAAACATTCACATCATCTAAAATAATTGTATCAACTTCTATGTACTTGAATAAAAAGAATGAATTATGTATTTTTAAACACTCGCTTGATTATTAGAAGTTACAGAAGCAGTGCCAAAATGTTTCTCATTACTACCCAGTCATTTAATGGAACACATTTAGCCTGTGGTTTTATCATATAATAATTCAACATGTGATATAAAATTTTAATAACAAAGTATATTAATTCAAAACAATTAAATGCACATGGTGCGCTTGGTCACCCACCGGGGACCATCTCTCCCGAATCGATAAATAAATAAAATAAAACACTCTTTCACCCTGTTAGCAGGTCTGACTCCTTCTTATCGTCCTCCTGGCAGCATTTGTGATTCATAGCAGCCATCCGAGTGATAATAAACTCATTCACAAGATGAACAAACAAGGGGCCCCCAGTTACATGCGAGGTAAACTCAGTGCGACGGTGACCACAGAACAGGAGGGAGAAATTCAAGATGGTGTTGATTGATAAATTGACAAGTTAATTTGCAGGCAGATAATAGCAGTTGGACCCAAAGGGAAGCAAGATGGAGCGAGTAGCCCTGTGCTCTACCTTGAGTGCAGTGCCATCTATCACCGGTTCTTAGAACTACAGCTGATTTATGAGGCAGTTTATGGCCAGTTCTGCCTGGTTGGGTTGACTATCTGGATTAAATTTAGTGGATCTAGACCTTTTGTTGATTTGTTTCACCACAAAAAGAGTTTCTTTATGCTCTGTTCTGGATTTTGGTTAATTCAAATGTTCATATTTTAGTTAAAAACATGAAAGATATGTACTGTGAGGATGAATTGATTGCATTTTTAAAATGTTTAAGGTTTAGGATTTTCATACACAAAATTCACGTATTTCATGTAGCTCTTAATTAAAGCAGAATTACCATCTGTAATTTTCCATATGTGGAAGATTAGCATCTTTTTATCAAAGCACTGAGATATCTTGTTACATATTAGTGAGTTGTAGTAGCAGTTTTGTAGAGGTAGTTGTTGTGGTGGTAGTTGTAGTAGCTATAGCAATATAGTAAAAAGCAGGGAAGCTGGCCAGTGGCTAGGCACCATTTTTTGCATTATTCAGTAACAGTTTGTTATTGTTCTTTGAACTATGAACAGTCAAATGTAAAATTGCTTTCAAAATGGTATTTACATACACATATATTTAATTTGTTTCTTGATTTCAAATTCAAATAATTTGAATATAAGTCTACATTGATATAAAACAATATAAAAATATCAAAATGCCAGAACTTGTACATATATATATATATATATATATATATATATATATATATATATATATATAGAATGAGAGAGAGAGTGATCTATATAAAATAAATATATGAGTGTTATAGTTTACATTTATAGTAAATAATTTCAACAACTGAATTCAATTACTCAGTTACTATGTGGTGTATGTGGTGAGGTGTCTTGTAACCTGTGGTGAAAAGACACATTAGTCAATATGCGCAATGTATTTATGCATGTGTACTGTTATAGAATTTATTGTCTGGCTCTTATTTTTCTTTTTTTTAATGAACTTGCACATCCTTTATAGTAGGTTCAAAAGAAAATTAATGGTTTGAAGGTTGTACATAATTTTTAAAACTATATATTCATTAAATGCTTGTAGTAATTTCTGTAAGATTGTAGCAATTAGATTTTTTCCTTGGTGCAATTAAGCTGCTTTGTGTGTTTCTGTGTGTGTGTGTGTGTGTGTGTGTGTGTGTGTGTGTGTTTTTTTTTTAAATAAGCAGTATTTCAGTAAAGAGCTTAATTAGAGGACAGTCCCATAAAATGGCAGAGGAGGTTTGTGGAAGGTTAGAAAAGCTGATATCCATTCAGTTCTTCTGCTTGTCAGTGTCGTATACAGAGTTTGCATGTTCCCCTAATTAACTCTGTAACTCTCACTCTATGAATATGCTGGATATATTACATACATTCAATGGTAAGACACTGGTTACACTGGTTGCATACTCGTATACACATTTAAACACAAAAGGGTCTACTTCAAAAACTGCGTATGTATAATTATGTACACACACAAGTTTGTAGTCCATCATTATATACAGTATGAGAATTTAAGGTCAGCCTTGGTATATTCAGGGTATTTTTTCTGGTTTGTTTTTCTTTGTTCATCTTATTTTTTACTTTCTCATTTTATTCTGGAGTCATCAAATACAGTGATGTACTGAATTAAGGCTATTAGCCGTCCATCTGTTTTGTTGCTGATGGGCTACTGCCACCTCTACCTAAAAGGCAACCAGAAATGACCCAAATGCCGAATCCGTCTGGAGTGTGTGTGTTTGTGCAACTTTTCGAGGCGACCGTCCCCTTCTGGGGTGCATGGAATTGAATTTGCTGGCTCATAGATGCCTCCGTCGATTTCCCATTTGTGAATTTGTTGGCCAGAAAGCTTGTGCTCCAAGTTCACACTTTTGGACTCGCAGTCTCCTCTCATATGCTCGAAATCTGTCAGCCCTGTCCCACTTCGAACAAAATCTACTTCTACAGTATGGGACTGAGTGGTTTATTAACAATTTAGGCTGAGTAATATAATCTCGTACAATGTGTACTCACTTCTTCAGGGAATATAAACAGATAGTATGCCATGCAATAGTAAATATTTATGTGTGTGTCTGTGTTTGTGAGAGTGTGTGTTATGTTGTGCAATGTATGTGTGTGCACAGTATTTCTTAGGATACATTTTCTTGCTGTACTAAAAGGCTAAAAAATTGAAAAATATAACATTTTAAATCTTCAGTCATTTTTTCTTTGCTTTAGTCTTAGATTACAAACGATTCTCATCTACACTTTGAATTCATTTAGTTTCGCACACCTGGAGTAACTAATCAAAACTCTTCTTGGGTTGTGAGCATGGTGGACATTTAGGCATGTTTTTTCTTGAATCAAATCTTTTCTAGCATCGGTGCAATCTGGCATCATTACAAGTCACAGCTACCTGCTCCAGCAGATATCGCTTCAGTCTAAGGGGAGCCCCCCGTGGATGTGACAGGCTGAGGGACAGGCACTTCGCCTCTCCTGGGTCCTTGTCTCAGTGGAGCCCCATCTCTGAATTCTAAACTTTACCCTTTACAAAAACTTGCACATCCCAGACACATCAAACTGTCTGTTTTCCGGTGGCTTCAAACAAGCAGTGTGGAAAACATCATACATCAACTGTCAAATAAGAAAGTTTCAAATGCTTTCAGTACAATGTATCCCTGTATCAATATTCACTCTCATCTGACACAGCAACCTGGAAATGGAAATATTATGTCAAGTATATATATGGGCAGAAAATAAAGATTGCATTTGCTTTATACCTGTTTATTTTTAGTGAGATCTTTGATATAAATTTGTGTTATACAGTAAGGTATCCTGCACATTGAATGCTGCTGAACAGAATGGATATTAAAGTTTGTTACAGCATATGGTATATTTTTATTATTAATCACACCACTGATGGACAAAGAATGATCATGCCGAGGCACGTCTTGACCTTTTTAAAGAATGTCTTAACACTATAAACCGTTCCCATAGTCACCTTCACTCAATGACACACTTCACTGCGGTTTGAGAGAGTCATCAGTAATCCCTCCACTGACAGCTATTACTCTGTGACATGCAGTGGAGTGCAAGTGCTTTAATGTCACGACAGCTCTGGCCCCACTTCATCCTGATATAACACTAACTTAAACTTCTCTCGTAGCCATCAAGTTGTTATCAAGTATTCCACGGCAATGATCAAAATTCACATCGGCTGATTGTTCTCCGGCTTTCATCAGCACCAGTGCGAAATGGCTCTTCGAAACCTGACATGCCCACAAGTCATTTTTCACAACCTAATTATCTCAAGAGTTATCCTTAAAAAGAAAGGACAGAGGGAAAGAATAAAAAAGCTAAACTCTTGATGCTGACAATAGTTCATCTTGTCACTCACAGAAACTCATTTTTATCTCTCAGAGAGAATAAAGCAGAGGTTATGGAGCTCCCCATTGTTTTATTGTGCTATGCTTCCTTTCAGATTATTGGACGTTTTCAGAATTTCTTTCCCTTTATCATTACAATGTGAGGGGAAAAAACCTCGGGCTGTATTGTTTCCATCATCAGTTGTGCTGGCTTTGACATGTCTTTGCTTTCTGTTACACCTCACACCATTGTCGATAGGTCTCTTTATTTACAAATTTTAACAATTGCATTCTGTGCTTGCAGTGTGTCTGTGAAGGCATGTGTCACTGAAAGAATGCAGAAAGACTTGCATCATCTGAATATACACAGAAACGTAATGATTTTACCAAACGTATACTTTTCATGTATTTCATTTGAGAACCAGAGGAGCCATTTTGGATAGATTTCAAAGCACACGACAATCCATTTCTGATCCAAGAGGATTTTTTGTTTGTTTGTTTGTCTGTTAGCTTGCTTGTTTTCTTTGATTTCATGCAGAAAAAAATGTATTCCAGAAAATGTTTGCTCATGGAAAATGTGTACAATATAATCTGAGAACATACAGTATAAGACATAAGAAGTACTGTAGGTGTCTGAATCGGACGCATTAATAGATCATCAGTATATAAAGTCACAATAATAAATCGGAAAATTTCATTTTCTGTTTTCATGTTTTCTGTTTTTCAAACAGTGTCAGTAACAGCCAGACGGCAAGGAACCAGCATCATATTTCTCGCTTACTGCTTTTCTTTTCAAAACCCCACCCACTTTTCCTGGATCACGGTCAAATTTGCGATCTATAACATTCATCCTGCTTTCAGCAAACTTTTTCAATGTCAAACAGTGACGTTGTAAACAAATGAAAATTGGCTCAGAACTGAGGCACAGTTATTGATGTTTGTCTGGTATGGCTACGGCGGCTCTTAAAATCGTAAGACACACAACCAAATACTTCCACTGCAGCAACCGCAAATCTGGACTGAAAGGGACCAGCGAAACACAGAAGGGACTGAGGTGTCCTTTGACATCCCTAATGCTCTCATTCACCGGGAACAGCTTGCTGGTGCTGCTGTGTTGCAAGGCTCCCTTTCAGATGGGCCATAATCAAAGGTCTTACACACGGGCCGTGGGGCAGCCAGATCCATTGATCCTGCTGTGGTATAGGAGAGGTCCAGAGGAGACATCTTTGGCAAGTTATCCTGTTCCCCCAGTCCGAGGCGCCAAACAGCTTGATCTTGTGTCACGTAGGAGGCAGGGGCTTGGCCCTCCTTTGATTAACCCTTCCCTTGAATCTAAAGGGTTAATTTGAATAGATTCAAGGGCTCGGGCGAAGGAGCGAAGGACAGGGAGAAGAAGAAGAGGAGGGAGGGTGGACTCGAGAAAGAGCGAGGCTGGGGGGGGGGAATACGGTACGCAAAGCGTCAAAGAAAAAGAATCAAGAGGGAATACCAAAATGAGGGACGGGGAGAGAGAGAGGAAGAGAAAGAGAAAGAGCGTGCTGGAGAACTGGAAGCGCTGACCCTTATCGTCAGTGAAAAGCAGGAGATTAGAAAGTGTTTCATGCTAATTTCCATGGAGATTTCTTTAATTTCTCGAAAATTACTTTCTCCCGCTTTGATTTGTCCGCCCGCCTGCCCCCTGGTTGTGTTGCCGGGGTGGTCTTCCCCGTCACGCCAGCGCTCTCGTGGGCCTGAGTTCGCCCCTCACTGGGCCCAGGCGTCGCGAGATTACTGGAGCGGAGCTGACGTCTCTATCAGACCCCACCCCCCCCCCACCCCACCCCCCAACCACAACCGCCCCCACCCACATCTACCCTCCACAGCTCCTCTTTCACAGATTTGTCAGATGATGGCTTCATTGGTTCGTACCTCTCCCCTCCCAAAAAAAAAAGAACACCCAGCAGCCTCTCTGTCCACCCCCCGTCCATCACTACCAGAACCCACCCCCCCAGCCCCTTTTTTATATATGAGAATATTTCACCTTTTGCTGTTCCCCAACCTTCTCTCTCAGTCTCAGCCTAGTTTTTGCTTCTGTCTGCCACATCAAAGGAGAACCAGGGGTCACTGAGCCACAGGCATAGAATATGAATGCTGCCAGCAGAGTGTCTATATGGGAAATCAATCCTCTAAAGATAGCTCCATCTATTATACCGCATGTAGCCATCATCCTGTATCATCATTCATGGTATGCTTTGCTTCAGTAAGGCGACGCACATGCAATTTCATCAAATTGTTTGATTATTGTTGTGTTATTATTGTACAGCTCCCAAAGCTGCGCCGGTCCATCATTATTCAGTAGAGACTACTTCTGAACCACTTATGCACTCCTTTGTTATCACACATAACATGGCAATTCAGATTTAAATTCAGATTTATGAGTGAACTCGAATCAATTTTTTTTTTTATACTTCCCCTTAATGTGACGATACACGTGCTACATAGGAGTTGTTTTTTCTCTGTGACATGTAATCAACACATCAAACCTGGTGAACAGAATCACCCTTGTGGCTGCAGACAACATTTTGTTTAAGACAGTATTTACAGACAATGGGATATCCATTTTTTCCAAGAGGATGCGCAAACATAAAATCTGCATACGTTTTGTTGTCCTTTTTAGCATACTGTTCTTGAAAACACTTTGTACACACTTTCAAGTCTGAGGTAGACAGTAACAATATTCATCTTAAGGAATGAAGAAGACACACTCCAGGAAAACTTTGTCATTTCTATTTTATTTTTCATGTTTTATTTTTGGAAAAGGGAACAGCTTCAGTCACTTTTCAGAAATATTTTTCAAACTGAAAAGGTAGGAAATCCAAAACGACCTGTAGAATGTCAGTTTAGCTCACCTGTGGTCCATTCCGATGCTTTTTGAAGATTAAATTTCCTTCAGGGACTTTCAGCGGCTCTAAACTGCAATATTCACATCTGACAAATGCTCCTCAGGCCACAAATTCACTGGTCCTGCAGAGCACACCAGAAACTCAGATTAAGTGACACGCCTTTTCGTGTCATTTCTGGAATCCTGGGAAGGAATAATACATGAAAAAAAAAGCTCCAGACAGTTTGTGCAAAACATCGTAATGGGGGAATGTAAACATCCTCTACTGGATACCCTCTGCTGGAGCATGTTGTTAACATGAGGAGTGTTCATGCCTCACACAGAGTGACAGCCTCACACTCCATTTTGATCAGCAAAGACCTGTGAAATGGGCCTCTATCTTTTACCTGGGAGATAGTTGCCTTGGATATTGCTGATACTAATGCAGGTATTTTGTTAATCTGATATAGAATATATGGTACAACCCATGGTTACACTGATGGTAATGTGTTATAGAGTTTGCTGGAAGCAACACTAAAGATCTGAGAATCTTAACTATAGGCTGATGGAGGGGAAAAAAAAAAGAAAATAAAAAACACAATCATATCTAAAATGTTTTCTCCTCAGCCCCTGCCTGCTTTGTGCAGACTCGGTCTCTGGCTCCTGTTGTCTGGCGTTAGCGTCAGATAAGCGCGCTGCCTGAAGATGTCAGCGTCTTCGTTAATGACAGGTCTGCCACACACAGACTGCCACTGAGTGACACCAGGTTTTGTGGAGTGTGACTGCTGGGGGGGCATCTAATGTTAACCCTCCCTGGCTGGTTCTGGCTACTGGGAACTTCAGAACTACAGAATCACAGTCAGCGAGTAACCTGGGATGAAGAGAGATTTCTGGCCCTAAACCTACAAAAAAAGATGCCTGAGCTGTGAAAAAAGATGCCTATTTCTGTTGTGCTAGGTGAATTTAACGAAAATACTGCAGCCAAGAAATTTCTGGAGCAGTGTTAAAGAGTCTGAGTATGTTGCAATTAGATTGAATCCTAGGTCTTTATCTAATATGATGTAAAAAGACAAATATTTCTCTTTCGTGTGGTGCTAGGTGAATTTAACAAAAATATTTAGTCCAAGAAATTTCTTGTCCAATGTTACAGACACTGAACATGTTGCAATTAGATTGAAACCTGGCCTTTCATCTCCTATGATGCAATATTCTGAAGACTTTATTTTTACAATATACCACTGTTTTGCAGTAGGCATTAACCTTCTATAGTTTGATAAACTTTTCTTTTTTTTTTCAAAAAATTTTTAAACAAATCCCTAAAACACAAAGATGTGGACTAAGATTAAATGGATTTAGCAGCAGAATGTCATTATTCAGGCATTTTACAGCTAAACCCATTTGAGAATGTCAGTCAATTTCACCAACTTAGTGTACTTTTTTTTTTTTTAAAGGTATGTTTTATGAAATCTGCGATAAGAAAGGATTT